>NC_073383.1:78384831-78469831 GCF_028641065.1 Leucoraja erinaceus | reverse complement strand
TACACCAGTCATTGAAGGTAGGCATGCAGTTGCAGCAGGCAGTAAAGAAAGCGAATGGTATGTTGGCTTTCATAGCAAGAGGATTTGAGTATAGGAGCAGGGAGGTTCTACTGCAGTTGTACAGGGTCTTGGTGAGACCACACCTGGAGTATTGCGTGCAGTTTTGGTCTCCAAATCTGAGGAAGGACATTATTGCCATAGAGGGAGTGCAGAGAAGGTTCACCAGACTGATTCCTGGGATGTCAGGACTGTCTTATGAAGAAAGACTGGATAGACTTGGTTTATACTCTCTAGAATTTAGGAGATTAAGAGGGGATCTTATAGAAACTTACAAAATTCTTAAGGGGTTGGACAGGCTAGATGCAGGAAGATTGTTCCCGATGTTGGGGAAGTCCAGGACAAGGGGTCACAGCTTAAGGATAAGGGGGAAATCCTTTAAAACCGAGATGAGGAGAACTTTTTTCACACAGAGACGGCTAAGGGGATCAGAGGGTATGGAGAGAAGGCAGGTACGGGATACTGAGTAGGATGATCAGCCATGATCATATTGAATGGCGGTGCAGGCTCGAAGGGCCGAATGGCCTACTCCTGCACCTAATTTCTATGTTTCTATGTTTCTATGTTTCGGGTCTGAAGAAGGGTTTCGGCCCGAAACGTTGCCTATTTCCTTCGCTCCATAGATGCTGCTGCACCCGCTGAGTTTCTCCAGCTTTTTTGTGTACCTTAAGAATAAGGGGTTGGCCATTTAGAACGGAGACGTGGAAACACTTTTTCACACAGAGAGTGTGAATCTGTGGAATTCTCTGCCTCAGAGGGCGGTGGAGGCCGGTTCTGTGGATGCTTTCAAGAGAGAGCTAGATAGGGCTCTTAAAGATAGCGGAGTCAGGGGATATGGGGAGAAGGCAGGAACGGGGTACTGATTGGGGATGATCAGCCATGATCACATTGAATGGCAGTGCTGGCTCGAAGGGCCGAATGGCCTACTCCTGCACCTAATGTCTATTGTCTACTGTGAAACCTGTGCATCTGTGGAGTTGCACACTGGTTGGTGCATTCCTTTGGTTCAACAGTTCGATACTAACGCCAGCCATCACTGTTCTTCAGTTTGCAGACCAGAAGAGCGGCCCATTTGAGAACACTCTGCCTGACAATGTTGGTGAGTACCTCAGTGAACTCTACGGCAAGGATAGGCACAAAATGCTGGAGTTACTCAGCGGGCCAGGCAGCAGCTGTGGAGAAAAAGGGATAGGAACAGGTGACGATTCGGGGTCGAGGTTGTGTGGTCTGAAGAAGGGTCTCGACCCAAAACGTCACCTATTCCTTTTCTCCACTGATGCTGCCTGGCCTGCTGCGTTGCTCCGACATTTGGTGTCTATCTTCAGTGCCTCTGTCCCACTTAGGAAACCTGAATGGAAACCTCAGGAGACTTTGCGCCCCACCCAAGGTTTCCGTGCGGTTCCCCGAGAGGTTTTCGTCAGTCTCCCTACCTGCTTCCACTACCTGCAACCTCCGGCAACCACCTGCAACCTCCGGGGAACCGCACGGAAACCTTGGGTGGGGCGCAAAGTCTCCAGAGGTTTCCGTTCAGGTTTCCTAAGTGGGACTGGGGCATATAAGCCAGCATCCACAGTTCCTTCCAACACACCATGGTAAGATATTCATCCTTTCATTGGCCACTAAGGCTCTTAAAGATAGTGGAGTCGGGGGATATGGGGAGATGGCAGGAACGGGGCACTGATTGGGGATGATCACATTGAATGGTGGTGCTGGCTCGAAGGGCCGAATGGCCTTCTCCTGCACCTATTGTCTATGGCAGTGATGATAAGAGTAGTAACTCGGAACTGCAGGTGCTAGTTTACTAAAAAAAAACACAAAATGCTGGAGTAATTTGGATAGATAGATAGGTATATGGACTGGAAAGGAATGGAGGGTTATGGTCTGAGTGCAGGTGGATGGGACTAGGGGAAAATAAGTGTTCGGCACGGACTAGAAGGGCTGAGATGGCCTGTTTTCCGTGCTGTAATTTTTATATGGTTGTATGGTAATTCAGCGTGTCAGGCAAATGCTGCCTGACCCACTGAGTTAATCCAGCATTTTGTGTCTTTCTTAAAGTCGGCAAGTCATGTTCGAGATTCGAGATTCAAGTGAGTTTATTGTCATGTGTCCCTGAAAGGACAATGAAATTCTTGCTTTGCTTCAGCACAACAGAACATAGTAGGCATTGACTACAAAAACATAGAAACATAGAAAATTAGGTGCAGGAGTAGGCCATTCGGCCCTTCAAGCCTGCACCGCCATTCAATATGATCATGGCTGATCATACCAACTCAGTATCCCGTACCTGCCTTCTCTCCATACCCCCTGATCCCCTTAGCCACAAGGGCCACATCTAACTCCCTCTTAAATATAGCCAATGAACTGGCCTCAACTACCCTCTGTGGCAGAGAGTTCCAGAGATTCACCACTCTCTGTGTGAAAAAAGTTCTTCTCATCTCGGTTTTAAAGGATTTTCCCCCTTTTATCCTTAGCTGTGACCCCTTGTCCTGGACTTCCCCAACATCGGGAACAATCTTCCTGCATCTAGCCTGTCCAACCCCTTAAGAATTTTGTAAGTTTCTATAAGATCCCCTCTCAATCTCCTAAATTCTAGAGAGTATAAACCAGGTCTATCTAGTCTTTCTTCATAAGACTGTCCTGACATCCCAGGAATCAGTCTGGTGAACCTCCTCTGCATTCCCTCTATGGCAATAATGTCCTTCCTCAGATTTGGAGACCAAAACTGTACGCAATACTTCCAGGTGTGGTCTCACCAAGACCCTGTACAACTGCAGTATAAACCTCCCTGCTCCTATACTCAAATCCTTTTGCAATGAAAGCTAACATACCATTCGCTTTCTTTTACTGCCTGCTGCACCTGCATGCCTACCTTCAATGACTGGTGTACCATGACACCCAGGTCTCGCTGCATCTCCCCCTTTCCCAATCGGCCACCATTTAGATAATAGTCCTGCTTTCCCGTTTTTTTGCCACCAAAATGCCACCCTCACATTTATCCACATTATACTGCATCTGCCAAACATTTGCCCACTCACCCAGCCTATACAAGTCACCTTGCAGTCTCCTAGCATCCTCCTCACAGCTAACACTGCCCCCCAGCTTAGTGTCATCATCCGCAAACTTGGAGATATTGCCTTCAATTCCCCTCATCCAGATCATTATATATAATTGTAAATAGCTGGGGTCCCAGCACTGAGCCTTGCGGTACCCCACTAGTCACTGCCTGCCATTGTGAAAAGGACCCGTTTACTCCTACTCTTTGCTTCCTGTTTGCCCAGTCAGTCTCCAGTTCTCTATCCACATCAATACTGAACCCCCAATGCCGTGTGCTTTAAGTTTGTATACTAATCTCTTATGTGGGACCTTGTCAAAAGCCTTCTGGAAGTCCAGATACACCACATCCACTGGTTCTCCCCTATCCACTCTACTAGTTACATCCTCGAAAAATTCTATAAGATTCGTCAGACATGATTTACCTTTCATAAATCCATGCTGACTTTGTCCAATGATTTCACCACTTTCCAAATGTGCTGCTATCCCATCTTTAATAACTGACTCTAGCAGTTTCCCCACTACCGATGTTAGACTAACTGGTCTGTAACTCCCCGTTTTCTCTCTCCCTCCCTTCTTAAAAGTGGGGTTACGTTTGCTACCCGCCAATCCTCAGGAACTACTCCAGAATCTAAAGAGTTTTGAAAGATTATTACTAATGCATCCACTATTTCTGGAGCTACTTCCCTGCCAGTTTTCTTTCATAATCTATTTTTCCTTTCCTAATTAAGCCCTTTGTCCTCCTCTGCTGGTCTCTGAATTTCTCCCAGTCCTCCGGTATGCTGCTTTGTCTGGCTAATTTGTACGCATCATCCTTCGCTTTGATACTATCCCTGATTTCCCTTGTTATCCACGGATGTACTACCTTCCCTGATTTATTCTTTTGCCAAACTGGGATGAACAATTTTTGTAGTTCATCCATGCAGTCTTTAAATGTCTTCCATTGCATATCCACCGTCAACCCTTTTAGAATTAATTGCCAGTCAATCTTGGCCAATTCACGTCTCACACCCTCAAAGTTAACTTTCTTTAAGTTCAGAACCATTGTTTCTGAATTAACAATGTCACTCTCCATCCTAATGAAGAACTCAACCATACTATGGCCACTCTTGCCCAAGGGGGCACGTACAACAAGACTGCTAACTAACCCTTCCTCATTACTCAATACCCAGTCTAAAATAGCCTGCTCTCTCGTTGGTTCCTCTACATGTTGATTTAGATAACTATCCCGCATACATTCCAAGAAATCCTCTTCCTCAGCACCCCTGCCAATTTGATTCACCCAATCTATATGTAGATTGAAGTCACCCATTATAACTGTTTTGCCTTTGTCGCACGCATTTCTAATTTCCTGTTTGATACCATCTCCAACTTCACTACTACTGTTAGGTGGCCTGTACACAACACCCACCAGCGTTTTCTGCCCCTTAGTGTTTTGCAGCTCTACCCATACCGATTCCACATCCTCCAAACTAATGTCCTTCCTTTCCATTGCGTTAATCTCCTCTCTAATCAGTAACGCTACCCCACCTCCTTTTCCTTTCTCTCTATCCCTCCTGAATATTGAATATCCCTGGATGTTCAGCTCCCAGCCTTGGTCACCCTGGAGCCATGTCTCCGTGATCCCAACTATATCATAGTCATGTGTGTATTTACGTATTTAATGGTATATGGACACACTGAACAGAACAGATCAGTGTGTCCATATACCATTATATAAATATATACACACATGAATAAATAAACTGATCAAGTGCTAATAACAGATAATGGGTTATTAATGTTCAGAGTTTTGTCCGAGCCAAGTTTAATAGCCTGATGGCTGTGGGGAAGTAGCTATTCCTGAACCTGATTGTTGCAGTCTTCAGGCTCCTGTACCTTCTACCTGAAGGTAGCAGGGAGATGAGTGTGTGGCCAGGATGGTGTGGGTCCTTGATGATACTGCCAGCCTTTTTGAGGCAGCGACTGTGATAGATCCCCTCGATGGAAGGGAGGTCAGAGCCGATGATGGACTGGGCAGTGTTTACTACTTTTTGTAGTCTTTTCCTCTCCAGGGCGCTCAAGTTGCCGAACCAAGCCACGATGCAACCGGTCAGCATGCTCTCTACTGTGCACCTGTAGAAGTTAGAGAGAGTCCTCCTTGACAAACCGACTCTCCGTAATCTTCTCAGGAAGTAGAGGCGCTGATGAGCTTTCTTGATAATTGCATTAGTGTCCATATACCATTGTATAGATATACACACGCACACACACACATGCATATATATATATATATATATATATATATACACACACACATATATATATACACACACATACATATATATACACACCAACACATATATATATATATATACACACATATATATATAAACACACACACACACACACATCAATAAATAAATAAATAAATTATTCTGTTTTATAAGTTTTATTCCGTTTTATAAAAATGTTGTTTCGGCTGCATTTGGAGTATTGAGTGCAATTCTGGTCACCCCATTACAGAAAGGCAACTGAACCATCCTACCACAACCAGAGAGCAGTCCTGAATGACTACTGCCCCTTTGGTCAGCCTTGGACCATCCTTGATCAGACTTTGCTGGCTTTACCTTGCACTAAATGTTATTCCCTTATCATGGATCTGTACACTGTAAATGCATCGATTGTCATCATGTATAAACCATATAACAATGACAGCACGGAAACAGGCCATCTCGGCCCTTCTGGTCCGTGCCGAACACTTACTCTCACCTAGTCCCATCTACCTGCACTCAGACCATAACCCTCCATTCCTTTCCCGTCCATATCCCTATCCAATTTATTTTTAAATGATAAAATCAAACCTGCCTCCACCACTTCCACTGGAAGCTCATTCCACACAGCTACCACTCTCCGAGTAAAGAAGTTCCCCCTAAACTTCTGTCCCTTCATTCTCAAATCATGTCCTCTTGTTTGAATTTTCCCTACTCTCAATGGGAAAAGCTTATCCACGTCAACTCTGTCTATCCCTCTCATCATTTTAAAGACCTCTATCAAGTCCCCCCTTAACCTTCTGCGCTCCAAAGAATAAAGACCTAACTTGTTCAACCTTTATTGTCCCTTAATTCTCAAATCAACTTTTGTCCCTTCCGCTGTCTTTCCGCTGACTGGTTAGCACGCAACAAAAGCTTCTCACTGCACCTCAATAGACGATGGGTGTAGGCCATTCGGCCCTTCAAGCCAGCACCGCCATTCAATGTGATTATGGCTAATCATCCCCAATCAGTACCCTGTTCCTGCCTTCTCCCCATATCCCCTGACTCCGCAATTTTTAAGAGCCCTATCCAGCTCTCTCTTGAAAGCACCCAGAGAACCGGCCTCCACCGCCCTCTGAGGCAGAGAATTCCACACACTCACAACTCTCTGTGAGATAATGTGTTTCCTCGTCTCCGTTCTAAATGGCTTACCCCTTATTCTTAAACTGTGTGTGGCCCCTGGTTCTGGACTCCCCCAACATCGGGACCATGTTTCCTGCCTCTAGCGTGTCCGAGCCCTTAACACCTGCACCTATTTTCTATGTTTCTATGTTTCTAATCAACAAAACTGTCCAACACACACACACACACACACTAGGGACAAATTACATTTATACTGAAGGCATTTAACCTACAAACCTGCAGGTGTTTGGAGTGTGGGAGGAAACCGGAGCACCCGGAGAAAACCCACTCGGGTCATGGGGAGAACGTGCAAACTCTGCACAGACGGCGCCCGTGGTCAGGATCGAACCGGGGTCTCTGGCGCTGCGAGGCAGTAGCGCTACCCGCTGCGTCACCGTGCTGTGTGCCGTTGGACGCTGGGCGACCTGACTGCGTTTCTCTTCCCCACAGGGTTAGAGCCAGACGCTGACATCTACATGGACTTCATGAAAACGCATCAGTGTTACGATGCCATCCCGACCAGCTCAAAGCTTGTGGTGTTCGACACGACCTTACAGGTGAGAGAGAGAGAGAGAGAGAGAGAGGGAGATGGAGAGAGAGAGGGAGAGGGAGAGAGAGAGGGAGAGAGACAGAGAGAGAGAGAGAGAAGGAGAAACATAGAAACATAGAAATTAGGTGCAGGAGTAGGCCATTCGGCCCTTCGAGCCTGCACCGCCATTTAATATGATCATGGCTGATCATCCAACTCAGTATCCCGTACCTGCCTTCTCTCCATACCCTCTGATCCCCTTGGCCACAAGGGCCACATCTAACTCCCTCTTAAATATAGCCAATGAACTGGCCTCAACTACCCTCTGTGGCAGAGAGTTCCAAAGATTCACCACTCTCTGTGTGAAAAAAGTTCTCCTCATCTCGGTTTTAAAGGATTTCCCCCTTATCCTTAAGCTGTGACCCCTTGTCCTGGACTTCCCCAACATCGGGAACAATCTTCCTGCATCTAGCCTGTCCAACCCCTTAAGAATGTTGTAAGTTTCTATAAGATCCCCTCTCAATCTCCTAAATTCTATCCAAGTCACCTTGCAGTCTCCTAGCATCCTCCTCACACCTAACACTGCCCCCCAGCTTAGTGTCATCCGCAAACTTGGAGAGAGGGTAGACAAAAATGTTGGAGAAACTCAGCGGGTGAGGCAACATCTACGGAGCGAAGGAAGAGGCGACGTTTCTTGTTGAGAACCTTACTCATGCCCCTGTCCCACTTAGGAAACCTGAACGGAAACCTCTGGAGACTTTGCGCCCCACCCAAGGTTTCCGTGCGGTTCCCGGAGGTTGCAGGAGGTTGCAGGTAGTGGAAGCAGGTAGGGAGACTGACAAAAACCTCCAGGAACCGCACGAAAACCTTGGGTGGGGCATAAAGTCTCCAGAGGTTTCCGTTCAGGTTTCCTAAGTGGGACAGGGGGCTTCAGACCCTTCTTGAGAGAGAGAGAGAGAGAGAGGGATGGGGCAGAGAGCGTTAGACTGGGGCAGTCGCAACAAACGGGGCAAGTCAGGCACGGTGGCGCAAGCGGGTAGAGTGCAGCCTCACGGCGCCGGAGACCCGGGTTCGATCCTGACCTCAGGCGCCGTCTGTGCAGAGTTTGCACGTTCTCCCCATGTGTTTCTCCGGGTGCTCCGGTTTCCTCCCACACTCCAAATATGTGCAGGTTTGTAGGTTAAATGGCATCAGTATAAATGTAAATTGTCCCTAGTGTGTGTGTGTTGGACTGTTTTGTTCATTAGAAACATAGAAACATAGAAAATAGATGCAGGAGTAGGCCATTCGGCCCTTCGAGCCAGCACCGCCATTCAATATGATCATGGCTGATCATCCAACTCAGTATCCCGTACCTGCCTTCTCTCCATACCCCCTGATCCCTTTAGCCACAAGGGCCACATCTAACTCCCTCTTAAATATAGCCAATGAACTGTGTGGCCTCAACTACCTTCTTTGGCAGACAATTCCACAGATTCAACCACTCTCTGTGTGAAAAATTGCTTTCTCATCTCGGTGCTGAAATATTTCCCCCTTATCCTTAAACTGTGACCCCTTGTTCTGGACTTCCCCAACAGCGAGACCAATCATCCGGCATCTAGCCTTTCCAACCCCTTAAGACTGGTGTTAGTTTCTATAAGATCCCCCCCTCAGTCTTCTAAATTCTAGCGAGTACAAGCCGAGTCTATCCAGTCTTTCTTCATATGAAAGTCCTGACATCCCAGGAATTCGACTCATAAAGATAGAGCTTGAAGGCTGTGGGGAAGTAGCTGTTCCTGAACCTGGATGGTGCAGTTTTCAGGCTCCTGTACCTTCTTCCCAATGGCAGGTGTGAAATGAGAGCGTCGCCAGGGTGGTGTGGGTCTGTGGTGAACGATGCTGGCTGCCTTTAAGAGGCAGCGACTCATGTGAACCACTTTTTCTCACAGAGAATGGAAACACTTTTTCACACAAAGAGTTGTGAGTCTGTGGAATTCTCTGCCTCAGAGGGCGGTGGAGGCCGGTTCTCTGGATACCTTCAAGAGAGAGCTAGATAGGGCTCTTAAAGATAGCGGAGTCAGGGGATCTTATAGAAACTATCGTTTCTATAAAATTCTTAAGGGGTTGGACAACCTAGATGCAGGAAGATTGTTCCCGATGTTGGGGAAGTCCAGAGCAAGGGGTCACACAGTTTAAGGATAAGGGGGAAATCCTTTAGGACCGAGATGAGAAAATCATTTTTCACACACAGAGAGTGATGAATCTGTTGAATTCTCTGCCACAGAAAGTAGTTGAGGCCAGTTCATTGGCTATATTTAAGAGGGAGTTAGATGTGGCCCTTGTGGCTAACAGGATCAGGGGGTATGGAGAGAAGGCAGGTACGGGATACTGAGTTGGATGATCAGCCATGATCATATTGAATGGCGGCGCAGGCTCGAAGGACCGAATGGCCTACTCCTGCACCTATTTTTCTATGTTTCTTTTGTTTGTAGACAAGCGGAATCATTGTAGGAAGGAACTGCAGATGCTGCCCTTATACAGAAGGTAACACAAATCACTAGGGGTAACTGGCGGGACAGGCAGCATACTGAAGATAAGGAATGGGTGACGTTTCAGACCCGATGGCCCTCTCCTGAATGGCGGTCTATGTTTCTATGAAGGGCCGAATGCCTTCTCCCCATATCATAGAAACATTTCTAGAAAATAGGTTGATTGGGGATGATCAGCCATGATCACATTGAATGGCAGTGCTGGCTCGAAGGGCCGAATGGCCTACTCCTGCGCCTATTGTCTATTGTCTGTAGATGCCTTGGGTGGTAGGGGAGGTCAGAGCCCGCGATGGGCCGGGCAGGGTTGACAAGCTCTTGTGAGGCTGGCGTTGATGGTGTGGTCTGTACGCAGGTAAAGAAGGCCTTCCTGGCGATGGTGGCTAATGGTGTGCGGGCTGCCCCTCTCTGGAACAGCAAGGAGCAGTGCTTTGTGGGTGAGTCCTGACTCCCAGTGCACGAGTTCGCAGGTTCCGGAGGCAGAATCAGGCCATTCGGCCCATCAGGACCACTTCCGCCATTCAATCTATCTCTCTCTCCCAACCCCATTGTGCTGAACACATGGCCGGGTGTGCAGGGACGTGTTAGTGCACCAGCCCGTGTGATGGGTGAGTGTGCGCCACTCAAGTGTGTCACTCCATCTTGCACTTTGACGATTCATTTTGGCCCAGATTAATTGGGCGTGGGAGAAACATAGAAACATAGACAATAGGTGCAGGAGTAGGCCATTCGGCCCTTCGAGCCTGCACCGCCATTCAATATGATTATGGCCGATCATCCAACTCAGTATCCCGTACCTGCCTTCTCTCCATACCCCCTGATCCCCTTAGCCACAAGGGCCACATCTAACTCCCTCTTAAATATCGCCAATGAACTGTGGCCTCAACTACCCTCTGTGGCAGAGAGTTCCAGAGATTCACCCCTCTCTGTGTGAAAAAAGTTCTTCTCATCTCGGTTTTAAAGGATTTCCCCCTTATCCTTAAGCTGTGACCCCTTGTCCTGGACTTCCCCAACATCGGGAACAATCTTCCTGCATCTAGCCTGTCCACCCCTTAAGAATTTTGTAAGTTTCTATAAGATCCCCTCTCAATCTCCTAAATTCTAGAGAGTATAAACCAAGTCTATCCAGTCTTTCTTCTAAGACAGTCCTGATAATCCCAGGAATCAGTCCTGGTGAACCGTCTCTGCACTCCCTCTATGGCAATAATCCTCAGACCAAAACTGTATACGCATTACTCCTAGGGTGGTCTCACCAAGACCCTGAACTGCGTAGAACCTCTGCTCCTATACTCAAATCCTTTTGCAATGAAAGCTAACATACTCATGTCCTTCCTCAGACCTTTGGAGACCATGACCCTCCCCTCCCATTCTCTCTCGACACCTCCCCCCTCTGCCTCCCTCCTCTCCCATGGTCTGGTCTCCTTCCTCCTCTCCTCCTCTCTCTTCTCCCCTTCTCCCTCTCTCCACATCCCTCTACTTGCCTCCCTCCCCTCTCCCTCCTCCTCTTTCTTCCCCTTCCTCCCTTCCTCCCCCTCTCCTCCTCTCCTACTCAAATCCTCCTCCCTCCTCCCTCTCTCTAATCTCTGCCCTCTTCTCCTCCTCCTCATTCCTCTCCACGCACTCCTCCTCCCTCTCTTCCTCTCTCCTCCCCCCCTCCCTTTCCATCCTCCCTCCTTCGCTCCCTCTCTTTCAGGGACGTGTTACTCTATCTCCCTCCTCTCGCTCCCCTCTCCTTCCCTCATCTATCCTCCCTCTGCCCTCCACTGCACTTCCCTCAATCTACTCCCCCTCTCATCCCTCCCTCGCTCATCTCCTCTCCCCCCTCCTCCCCTCTCATATCCCCTTCCCGATTCCCTCCTCCTCTATCTTCGATAGACCCTGACCTTCTCTCCGGGGCCCTCCTCCTTCCATCTCCACTCTCCTCTCCTTCCCCTTCTCTCCCCCTATTCTCTCCGCTTAATAATTCCCATCCTACCCTCAGATCTATCCTCCGCCTCCCCCTCCCTCCTATCTAATACCCCTTCCCCTGTGCTGGTCTCCTGCCTTATCCATTCCCACCCTTCCTCCTTTTCTCCTCCCCTCCGCTCATCTTCGTGGTGGGGGTTCTCCATAGGTGCCCCTACACTCCATGATTTTCCCTTCCCTCCCTCCCAAATCTGATTTCCAAGACGTCCACTACCTCCTGACCAGCCCCTCCCCCCTCTCCTCTTTTGTATCCCATCCTGCCCCAATCTCATGAACAGATTCTCCTCCTTCCATCCGCGTGCCTCACTCCTCGCCCTTCTGCCTTTAATTCCTCTCGGCCACTTTCCCCACGGCACCACATTCCCCCTCCCATCCCCATGGGCGGGTGAGAGGCAGGTCAAGTACATGTTAGTGCACCATCCCCAGTTATGGTGATGTGATGGGCGGCTCCTATCAAGGTGTCACTCCATCTTGCACTTTAAACGATTCATTTTGGCCCAGAATTATTGGTAGCCCCCAACACATGGGGCTGAGAGAAAACATAGAAAACCACTGCCATTATATTTTCTATCCATGTCAACACCCTACCCCCCAATACCCTGTGCTCTAATTTTAGTCACCAGTCTCCCGTGCGGGACCTTATCAAAGGCTTTCTGAAAGTCTAGATACACTACATCCACTGGCTCCCCTTCATCCATTTTACTTGTCACATCCTCAAAACATTCCAGACGATTAGTCAAGCATGATTTCCCTTTCATAAATCCATGTTGACTTGAACTAATCCTTTTACTGCTATCCAAATGCCCCATTATTACCTCTTTAATAATTGACTCCAGCATCTTTCCCACCACCGAAGTCATGCTAACTGGTCTGTAATTCCCCCGTATTTCTCTCTCGCTCCTTTCTTGAAAAGTGGGATAACATTAGCTATCCTCCAATCTACAGGAACTGATCCTGAATCTATTGAACATTGGAAAATGATCACCAATGCGTCCACTATTTCTAGAGCCACCTCCCTGAGGACCCCAGGATGCAGACCATCAGGCCCAGGGGATTTATCATCCTTCAGTCCCATTAGCCTACCCAATACTATTTCACGCCTAATGAACATTTCTTTCAGTTCCTCTACCCCCTTAGATCCTCTGTCCTCCAGTACATCCGGGAGATTGTTTGTGTCTTCCTTAGTGAAGACAGATCCGAAATACCTGTTCAACTTGTCTGCCATTTCCTTGTTGCCCATAATAATTTCACTCGTGTCTGCCTTCAAGGGACCCACATTTGACTTTGCTACTCTTTTTCCCTTAACATATCTAAAGAAGCTTTTACTGTCCTTCTTTATATTCTTGGCCAGCTTCCCTTCGTACTTCATCTTTTTTCAGCCCGTATTGCCCGTTTTGTTTCCTTCTGTTGTCCTATGAATAATGCTAGTGTGTACAAGCAACACAGGTCAGCAAGGATTCGATGGGCCGAAGGGGCTGTTTCCATGCTGTATCTCTAAGCTAAATTAAACTACACTAAACTCTCACCTTCTCTCCCCCACTCCCCACTTTCTCCTCCTCTCTCTCTCTCTCTCTCCTCTTCCTCCTCCTCCCCTCTCTCTCCCCCCTCTCCCCCTCTCCCCTCCTCCCCTCTCCTCTCTCTCTCTCTCCTCCCTCTCTCGTCCCCCTCTCCCCCTCCCCTCCTCCCCCTCTCCCCCTCTCTCCCCCTCCCCCCTCTCCCCCCCCCCTCTCCCCCTCTCTCCCCCCATCGCTCCCATCTCCCATCTCCCCTCCCCTCCTCTCCTCTCTCCCTCTCTCCCTCTCTCCTTCTCTCCCCCCGCTCCCCCTCTCCCCCTCTCCTCCCCGCCTCTGCTCCCTCTCCTCTCCCCATCACCCCTCACCTCTCTCCTCTCCCCCTCTCTCCCCTCTCTCTCCCCCCTCTCTCCCTCTCAAACCCCTCTCCCTCCCCCTCTCTCTCTCTCTTTCCCCATCTTTCTTTCCTCCTCCCTCTCTCCCTCTCCCCTCTCTCCTCCTCTCCCCCTCTCTCCCCCCTCATCTCCCCCCCTCTCTCCCCCCCTCTCCTTCTCCTCCTCCCCCCCTCTCCTCCCCCTCTCTCCCCCTCTCTCCCACCATCTACCATCTCCCATCTCCCCCTCTCCTCCTCTATATCCCCCTCTATCCCCCCTCTATCCCTCCTCTCCCCCCTCTCTCCTCCTCCTCTCCCCCTCTCTCTCCCTCTCTCTCCCCTCTCTCCTCCCCCTCTCCCCCCCACTCCTCCCCATCTCTCCCATTCCCTCTCCCCACTCCTCTCAGTGATGTTGGCCTAAGGGCCGTCTCAGTAACTGCTCCCTTCTCTCTGCTCCACAGGCATGTTGACCATCACTGACTTCATCAACATCCTGCACAAGTACTACACATCTCCGATGGTAAGAATGATGGGCCCGCACATCCTGCTTGGTCAAGCCCAGCTCAATCTGCCTGTGATCAGAGCATTGAGTATAGAAGTTGGGATGTAATGTTAAAATTGTACAAGGCATTGGTGAGGCCAATTCTGGAGTATGGTGTACAATTCTGGTCGCCTAATTATAGGAAAGATGTCAACAAAATAGAGAGAGTACGGAGGAGATTTACTAGAATGTTGCCTGGGTTTCAGCACCTAAGTTACAGAGAAAGATAGGTCTTTATTCTTTGGAGCGCAGAAGGTTAAGGGGGGGACTTGATAGAGCTCTTTAAAATGATGAGAGGGATAGACAGAGTTGACGTGGATAAGCTTTTCCCATTGAGAATAGCGAAGATTCAAACAAGAGGACATGATTTGAGAATTAAGGGACAAATGTTTAGGGGTAACATGAGGGGGAACTTCTTTACTCAGAGAGGGGTAGCGGTGTGGAATGAGCTTCCAGTGGAAGTGGTGGAGGCAGGTTCGATTTTATCATTTAATAATAAATTGGATAGGCATATGGAAAAGGAATGGAGGGTTATGGTCTGAGTGCAGGTAGATGGGACTAGGTGAGAGTAAGTGTTCGGCACGGACTAGAAGGGCCGAGATGGCCTGTTTCCGTGCTGTCATTGTTATATGGTTATATGGTCTGGGTCCTCGGGGCTCTGTAAACACTTGAGATACAGTGTGGAAACTGGGTCCACGCTGACTCGATTAGTACGGATGTCAGGCGGTTATGGGGAGAAGGCAGGAGAATGGGGTTAGCAAAGGTAGATTGATCAGCCATCAGAGATAGGTCTCCAAATCTGAGGAAAGACATTCTTGCCATAGAGGGAGTACAGAGAAGGTTCACCAGACTGATTCCTGGGATGTCAGTACTTTCATATGAAGAAAGACTGGATAGACTCGGCTTGTACTCGCTAGAACTTAGAAGATTGAGGGGGGATCTTATAGAAACTTACAAAATTCTTACAGAAACATAGACAATAGGTGCAGGAGTAGAGGCCATTCGGCCCTTCGAGCCTGCACCATTCGCCATTCAAAATGATCATGGCTGATCATCCAACTCAGTATCCTGTACCTGCCTTCTCTCCAAACCCCCTGATCCCTTTAGTCACAAGGGCCACATCTAACTCCCTCTTAAATGTAGCCAATGAACTGGCCTCAACTACCCTCTTGTGGCAGAGAGTTCCAGAGATTCACCACTCTCTGAATCTAGGTGGCAGAGAACTCCGGGCCAAGCACCTGTGGAGGTTGTCGATTTTATTGTGCTTGAAACCCCCGTATTGACCGTAAGTACGGGTGCTTGTAGGTGCAGTTAGGCCATTCGGCTTCGGCCTACCGCCATTCAATATGATCATGCTGATCAACTCGTATCCTGTACCTGCCTTCTCTCCATACCCCCTGATCCCTTTAGCCACAAGGGCCACATCTAACTCCCTCTTAAATATAGCCAATGTGTGGCCTCAACTACCTTCTGTGAGACCCCTGCACCTATTGTGTATTGTCTATTGACGTACGGGTTTGTAGGTTAATTGGCTTCAGTAACAATTGCAAATCGCACCTCACGTGTGTGTGTGTGTGTGTGGGATAGTGCTGGTGTACGGTGCGATCGCTGGTGGGCCGAATGGCCTGTTTCCACGCTGTATCTCTAGAGTAAACATAGAAACATAGAAATTAGGTGCAGGAGTAGGCCATTTGGCCCTTCGAAAGTCTGAAGGCCTCCTGGTGCTTTGAATGACAGCAACAGGCATTGGAATACAACACCAAGCGAGCCTTGCTGACCGAGAGCCAAGTCAGGCCAGGTCAGGTCAGGTCAGGTCAGGCGATGACGTCTTGTTGACTTTCACCACTCGGGCGGGCTGAACGCTATAATTAAGACAACCTAACACCAGCTAAAACAAACCGCATTCATAGGCCATTAAAACTTCCACTGTCATGTCACCAAACTCCAGTTCAAAGTTGCCTTCTACGGCCCAGCGGTAGAGTCGCTGCCTTACAGCGCTTGTAGCGCCCGAGACCCGGGTTCCATCCCGACTACGGGCGCTTGTCTGTACGGAGTTTGTACGTTCTCCCCGTGACCTGCGCGGGATTTTGTCCGAGATCTTCGTTTCCCCTCCCCCACACTCGCGAGATGTACAGGTTTGTAGATTAGTTGGCTTGGTGTAAATGTAGAGCTGTCCCCTGGTGCGTGTAGGAAGACGTTAGTGTGCGGGGATCGCTGGTCGGCGCGGACTCGTTGGGCCGAAGGGCCCTTTTCTGCAGTTGTACAGGGTCTTGGTGAGGCCACACCTGGAGTATTGCGTACAGGAAAAGGGGAGATGCAACGAGACCTGGGTGTCATGGTGCACCAGTCATTAAAAGTAGGCATGCAGGTCCAGCAGGCAGTGAAGAAGGTGAATGGTATGTTAGCATTCATAGCAAAAGGATTTGAGTATAGGAGCAGGGAGGTTCTACTGCAGTTGTACAGGGTCTTGGTGAGGCCACACCTGGAGTATTGCGTACAGTTTTGGTCTCCTAATCTGAGGAAGGACATTGTTGCCATAGAGGGAGTACAGAGAAGGTTCACCAGACTGATTAATTCCTGGGATGGCAGGACTTTCATACGAAGAAAGACTGGATAGACTCGGCTTGTACTCGCTAGAATTTAGAAGATCGAGGGGGGATCTTATAGAAACTTACAAAATTCTTAAGGGGTTGGACAGGCTAGATGCAGGAAGATTGTTCCCGATGTTGGGGAAGTCCAGGACAAGGGGCCACACAGTTTAAGGATAAGGGGGAAATCCTTTAGGACCGAGATGAGAAAAACATTTTTCACACAGAGAGTGGTGAATCTGTGGAATTCTCTGCCACAGAGGTAGTTGAGGCCACAGTTCATTGGCGAGGGAGTTAGATGTGGCCCTTGTGGCTAAAGGGATCAGGGGGTATGGAGAGAAGGCAGGTACGGGATACTGAGTTGGATGATCAGCCATGATCATATTGAATGGCGGTGCAGGCTCGAAGGGCCGAATGGCCTACTCTTGCACCTATTTTCTATGTTTCCATGTATGGAGAGAAGGCAGGTACAGGATACTGAGTTGGATGATCAACCATGATCATATTGAAAGGCGGTGCGGGCTCGAAGGGCCGAATGGCCTACTCCTGCACCTATTGTCTATGTTTCTGTTTTCTACGCTGTATTTTATAAACTAAACAAAACGTTACTTGGACGTAAGTAGTTCTTCTGTAAGATGATTGTTGTGCTCCAAAGAGATTAGACTTTACAGATACAGTGTGGAAACAGGCCCTTCGGCCCTTCGAGTCCGCTCCAACCAGCGATCCCTGCACACTCACACCACCCTACACACACCAGGGACAATTTTACACACACACCGAGCCAATTAACCTACAAACCTGTACGTCCATGGTGTGTGGGAGGAAACCGAAGATCTCTGAGAAAACCCACGGGGAGAACGTGCAAACTCCGTACAGACAGCGCCCGTAGTCGGGATCGAACCCGGGGTCACCGGCGCTGCGCCACCGTGACTGCCCTCATGTTAGTTTAGTTTAGAGATACAGCCTGAAACAGGCCCTTCGGCCCACCCAAACCATGCTGACCAACGACCTCCCCCTACATTCATTCTGTGCCCTGTCGAACCTCAGTCTGAAGAAGGGTCTCGACCCGAAACGTCACCCATCCCATTTCTCCAGAGGCAGCTGCCTGACCCGCTGAGTTACTCAGGCATTAATGTGTCTTAACTCCGTATACTGGCTCCATCCGGCACATTCAGGGGGCGATTCACAGAAGCCATATTAACTTGCACACCTGCACATGTTTGGAATGTACCAGGAAACCGGAGCACCCGGAGAAAAACCCCACGTGGTCACGGGGAGAACGTGCAAACTCCGCACAGACAGCACCGCACGTAGTCAGGGTCGAACCTGAGTCTCTTGCGCTGTGAGGCAGCAACTCTACCGCTGCGCCACCGTGCCACCCCAAAGTGTATTAGAAACATAGAAACATAGACAATAGGTGCAGGAGGAGGCCATTCGGCCCTTCGAGCCAGCACCGCCATTCAATGGCTGATCATCCAACTCAGTATCCTGTACCTGCCTTCTCTCCATACCCCCTGATCCCTTTAGCCACAAGGGCCACATCTAACTCCCTCTTAAATATAGCCAATGAACTGTGGCCTCAACTACCTTCTGTGGCAGAGAATTCCACAGATTCACCACTCTCTGTGTGAAAAATGTTTTTCTCATCACGGTCCTAAAAGATTTCCCCTGTTGCAGGAATTCCCCTCTGGCCTATTCCTGCACCTATTGTTTCTATGGAAGGGAGGTCGGTTTGTGTGATGGTCTGGGCTGCGTCCACAATTCGCTGCAGTTTCTTCTAGTAAAGCCCAGCTAAAGATAGTCCGAGGGTCTGCGATGTAGATGGGATTTCCTGCAGTCACTGTCCTGCTGCAGGGTGGACATTAGCTGACATACCCCCAGCAGTGGATCTCCACGCCGCTCCAGCCCAACGATGGTGACAGAGGCTCGGCTCACTGGCCCCCCTTCATTCCTGCCACTGAGAGTTTGCTGCTGGGAGAGGCTGTTGTTGAAACGCTGGTCGCTGTTGGAATATGAAGTCAGACTTTCTGTTTCAGGTGCAAATCTATCAACTGGAGGAACATAAGATTGAGACTTGGAGAGGTGAGGAGGATCCAACCGGGCTGAAGAGAGTGTGTGTGGGTGTGTGTATTTGTGTATGCGTGCGTGTGTGTATTTGTGTGTGTGTATTTGTGTATGCGTGTGTGTATTTGTGCATGTGTATTTGTGTGTGTGCGTGAGTGTGTGTGCGTGTGTGCGTTTTTGTGTGCGTCCGTGTGTGTGTGCGTGTGCATGCGTGTGTGTTTGTACATGTGTGTGTGTATGTGTGCCTGTGTGTGCGCCTCTGTGTGTGTGCGTGTGTGGATGTGTTTGTGGTTGTGCGTGCGTGTGTGTGCATATGTGTGCATGCGTGTGGATGTGTGTGTGGTTGTGCGTGCGTGTGTGTGCATATACATGCATGTGTGTGTGTTTTTGTGTGTGTATTTGTGTGTGTGTAGGTGCGTGTGGGTGTGCGCGTGTATAAGCGCATGCATGCGGGTGTGTATGTGCGTGCATACGTGTGCATGCGTACATACGTGCAAATCCTGGTCTGTGCATGTGGCTGTATATGTGTGTGTGTGAGTGCGTGTGTGTGCGTGTGTGTGAGCGTGTGCGTGTGTGTGTGTGTGCATACGCACAAATCCTGACCTGAGCACATGGCCGGGTGTGCAAGCACACGTTAGTGCACCAGACCCTGTGATGGGTGAGTGTGCGACAACTCGAGTGTGTCACTCCACCTTGCACTTTTACAATTAATTTTGGCCCTGGTTAACTGGTCCCCAACACATTGGGCGAGAGAGGAGGAGAGAAGAGGAGAGGGTCTCGGTGGAAGGAAAAAGGGGAGCAGGATAAGTGTTAGAAGCAGAATTAGGCCATTCGGCCCATCAAGTCTACTTTGCCCTTCAATCTTGGCCGATCCCCATTCTCCTGCCTTCTCCCCATAACCCCTGACAGCCGTCCTGATCCAGAATCTATCTATCTATCTCTGCCATACCAATACCCATGGTCTTGGCCTTCTACAGATTCACCACCCTCTGACTAGAGAGATTCCCGTATAAGAATGAACTGCAGATGCTGGTTCAAATAGAAGAAGACACAAAATGCTGGAGTAACTCAGCGGGACAGGCAGCATCTCTGGAGAGATGGAATGGGTGAGGTGTTGGGTCGAGACTCGATTCCTCTTTACCTCCTTCCTAAAGGCACGTAGTTTAACTCTGAGTTCATGACCTCTGGTCCTAGACTCTCCCATCCTCTCCACATCCACTCGATCCAAGCCTTTCACTAATTGGTAAGTTTCAAAGAGGTCCCCCCCCCCTCCTTCACCCTTCGAAACTCCAACGAATAGACAATGACAGGTGCAGGAGTAGGCCATTCGGCCCTTCGAGCCAGCACAGCCATTCAATGTGATCATGGCTGATCATCCCCAATCAGTACCCCGTTCCTGTCTTCTCTCCATACCCCCTGGCTCCGCTATCTTTAAGAGCCCTATCTAACTCTCTCTTGAAAGTATCCAGAGAACCGGCCTCCACCGCCCTCGAAGGCAGAGAATTCCACAGACTCACAACTCTCTGTGAGAAAAAGTGTTTCCTCGTCTCCGTTCTAAATGGCTTATTCCTTATTCTTAAACTGTGTGTGGCCCCTGGTTCTGGACTCCAATACAGGCCCCGTGCCGTCTATTTGTTAACCCACTCATTCCTGGGATGGTTCTGGTGAACCTCCTCTGGGCCCGCTCCTGAGCCAACACATCCTTCCTCAGATATTGGGGCCCAAAACAGCTCACAATATTGTGCGCTGGTGGGAGATATGGTGAATGTCCAACGACGGTGGTCTTCTCTCCTCATCTCACCTGGGCGAGCGGCACGCTGGCACAGCGGTGAAGTTGCTGCCTCACAGCACCGGAGACCCCAGTTCCATCCAGCCCACTGGTGCTGTCCCTGCGGAGTTTGCACGTGCACGTTGCCTGTGACCTGCGTGGGTTTTCTCCGGGTGCTCCGGATTCCTCCCACGCTCCAAAGGCGTGCGGGTTTGTTGGCTAAATAGAAACATAGAAAATGGGTGCAGGAGTAGGCCATTCGGCCCTTCGAGCCTGCACCGCCATTCAATATGATCATCCAACTCAGTATCCTGTACCTGCCTTCTCTCCATACCCCCTGATCCCTTTAGCCACAAGGGCCACATCTAACTCCCTCTTAATTTTGAATTTTGTAAGTTTCTATAAGATCCCCCTTCGATCTTCTAAATTCTAGCGTGTACAAGCCGAGTCTATCCAGTCTTTCTTCATATGACAATAGGTGCAGGAGTAGGCCATTCGGCCCTTCGAGCCTGCACCACCATTCGATATGATTATGGCTCATCATCCAAATCATTATCCCATACCTGCCTTTTCTCCATACCCCCTGATCCCTTTAGCAACAAGGGCCACATCTAACTCCCTCTTAAATATAGCAAATGAACTGGCCTCAACTACCTTCTGTGGCAGAGAGTTCCAGAGATTCACCACTCTCTGTGTGAAAAATGTTTTTCTCATCTCGGTCCGAAAGGATTTCCCCCTTATCCTTAAGCTGTGACCCCTTGTCCTGGACTTCCCCAACATCGGGAACAATCTTCCTGCATCTAGCCTGTCCAACCCGTTAAGAATGTTGTAAGTTTCTATAAGATCCCTCCCTCAATCTCCTAAATTCTAGCGATGGCTAGAATGGCCTAAATGGCTTTGGTAAAATTGTAAATTGTCCATGGTGTGCGTAGGATAGTGTTAGCGTGCGGGGGCCGATGGTCGGAGCGGAGTCGGTGGGCCGACTCGGGCCTGCTTTTCGCTGCTTTGTCTCAAAGCTAAAACTAAACCATCACTTTGAGAAGATGTCAAGAAGATTGCTTCTCACCTCTGACAAAACACGTTCATTAAAATGATTTCTTTTTCCCCCTAGAGAGTTATTTACAAGGTTCTTTGAAGAAACTGGTCAGTATCTCTCCGAATGACAGGTAATATGATTATTCTGGTATGATCGGGATTTCAGTTAAGTTTGTTAGACAGGACGATACAGAGGAGGAACAGGCCCTTCAGCCCACAACCTGTGGTGGTAGCCCATAGATCGGTACAAAGCAGGAACTGGCCTTTCAGCCCAAAACTTATAGAAACTTACAAAATTCTTAAGGGGTTGGACAGGCTAGATGAAGGTAGATTGTTCCCGGTGTTGGGGAAGTCCAGAACAAGGGGTCACACAGTTTATGGATAAGGGGGAAATCTTTTAAGACCGAGATGAGAAAATAATTTTTTCACACAGAGAGTGGTGAATCTGTGGAATTCTCTGCAGCAGAAGGTAGTAGTTGAGGCCAGTTCATTGGCTATATTTAAGAGGGAGTTAGATGTGGCCCTTGTGGCTAAAGGGATCAGGGGGTATGGAGAGAAGGCAGGTACAGGATACTGAGTTGGATGATCAGCCATGATCATATTGAATGGCGGTGCAAGCTCGGTGGGTGTACGGAACGAGCTGCCGGACGAGGTAGTTGAGGGTGGGACTATCGCAACGTTTAAGTAACATTTGGGCAGGTACATGGATAGGACAGGTTTAGAGAGATATGTCAAAGACAGGCAGGTGAACCAGGGACCACAGTCCAGAACCAGGGGCCACACAGTCTTAGAATAAAGGGGAGGTCATTTAAGACTGAGGTGAGAAAAAACCTTTTCACCCAGAGAGTTGTGAATTTATGAAATTCCCTGCCGCAGAGGGCAGTGGAGGCTAAGTCACTGGATGGATTTAAGAGAGGGTTAGATAGAGCTCTAGGGGTTAGTGGAGTCAGGGGATAAGGGGAGAAGGCAGGCACGGGTTATTGATTGGGGACGATCAGCCATGATCACAATGAATGGCGGTGCTGGCTGAAAGGACCGAATGGCCTCCTCCTGCACCTATTTTCTATGTTTCTATGTAGGTGGAAATAGTGTAGATGGGACATGTTGGTCGGTGCGGGCAAGTTGGGTCGAAGGGCCTGTTTCCACACTGTATCACTCTGTGACTATAAGGGTAAAGGGAATGACGTTTACTGCAAGATAAAGCCCAGTAGTGTCCGATCAAAGATAGTCCGAGGGTCTCCAATGGGGTAGATGGGAGCTCAGGGCGGCTCTCTAATGGTGGTAGGATGGTTCAGTTGCTTGATAACAGGTGGGAAGAAACTGTCCCTGAATCTGGAGGTGTGCGTTTTCACATTTCTTGCCTGATGGGGGAGGGGAGAAGAGGGAGTGGCTTTTTCCTATATCTGTACACAACCATATAACAATTACAGCACGGAAACAGGCCATCTCGGCCCTTCTAGTTCGTGCCCAACACTTACTCTCACCTAGTCCCATCTACCTGCACTCAGACCATAACCCTCCATTCCTTTCCCATCCATATACCTATCCAATTTATTTTTAAATGATAAAATCGAACCTGCCTCCACCACTTCCACTGGAAGCTCATTCCACACCGCTACCATCCTCTGAGTAAAGAAGTTCCCCCTCATGTTACCCCTAAACTTCTGTCCCTTAATTCTGAAATCATGTCCTCTTGTTTGAATC
This sequence comes from Leucoraja erinaceus, assembly GCF_028641065.1. Taxonomy (NCBI): domain Eukaryota; kingdom Metazoa; phylum Chordata; class Chondrichthyes; order Rajiformes; family Rajidae; genus Leucoraja; species Leucoraja erinaceus. Next base: position 78,446,704 of record NC_073383.1, on the reverse strand, counting down.
TTCCCTACTCTCAATGGAAAAAGCTTATCCACGTCAACTCTGTCTATCCCTCTCATCATTTTAAAAACTTCTATCAAGTCCCCCCTTAACCTTCTGCGCTCCAAAGAATAAAGACCTAACTTGTTCAACCTTTCTCTGTAACTTAGTTGCTGAAACCCAGGCAACATTCTAGTAAATCTCCTCTGTACTCTCTCTATTTTGTTGACATCTTTCCTATAATTTGGCGACCAAAATTGTACACCATACTCCAGAATTGGCCTCACCAATGCCTTGTACAATTTTAACATTACATCCTAACTTCTATACTCAATGCTCTGATTTATAAAGGCCAGCACACCAAAAGCTTTCCTTACCACCCTATCTATTCACAATACATGAGATACATCTGCACATTCTTCAAACTATCTTTAATTGAACGCTATTAGAATTTATCCCACACTAGACGTTATTCCCTTTGTCCCGCATCTGTACACTGTGTTGTATCATATATAGTCTTTCTGCTGACTGGATAGCACATAACAATACAAAGCCTCGCACTGTACCTTGTCAGAATAAAGTAAACTAGCTCATGAGCACACCATTCACTTGTCCGATAAACGGCGTGAATGGTTTAGTTTAGTTTATTGACACGTGTACCGAGGTACAGTGAAAAGCTTTTTGTTGTGTGCTATCCATTCAGCGGAAAGACAACACACGATCACAATCGAGCCGTCCGCAGTGTACAGATACATGATAATGGAATAACGTTTTGTGCAAGGTAAAGCCAGCAAAGTCCCATCAAAGATAGACCGAGGTAGACAAAAAATGCTGGAAAAACTCTGCGGGTGAGGCAGCATCTATGGAGCACGAGGCAGCATCTATTCCTTCGCTCCATAGATGCTGCCTCACCCGCTGAGTTTCTCCAGCATTTTTTGTCTACCTTCGATTTTGCCAGCATCTGCAGTTCTTTCTTAAAGAAAGCCCGAGGGTCACCAAACAGGTAGATAGTACTGTGTTCAAGAAGGAACTGCAGATGCTGGAAGATCGAAGGTACACAAAATTGCTGGAGAAACTCAGCGGGTGCAGCAGCATCTATGGAGCGAAGGTCTGAAGAAGGGTTTCGGCCCGAAACGTCGCCTATTTCCTTCGCTCCATAGATGCTGCTGCACCCGCTGAGTTTCTCCAGCAATTTTGTGTACCTTCAGGTAGATAGTACTGTAGCTCAGAACCGTTCTGTATTTGTTGGTCGGGTGTTGCTATATTTAAGAGGGAGTTAGATGTGGCCCTTGTGGCTAAAGGGATCAGGGGGTATGGAGAGAAGGCAGGTACGGGATATTGAGTTGGATGATCAGCCATGATCATATTGAATGGCGGTGCAGGCTCGAAGGGCCAAATGGCCTACTCCTGCACCTATTGTCTATGTTTTCTATGTTTCTATGCCTGATAACAGCTGGGAAGAAACTGTCCCTGAATCTGGAGTTGTGCGTGCGTTTTCACACTTCTGTACCTTTTGCCCGATGGGAGAGGGGAGAAGAGGGAGTGGCTGGGGGTGAGACTGGTCCTTGATTACGCTGCTGGCCTTGCCCGAGGTGTAGATGGAGTCGATGGGAGGGAGGGGGGGAGGGGGGGGTCGGTTTGCGTGATGCGTCCACATTTTGTTGCAATTTCCTACGGGTGTTGGATGGAGCTTCTCGATGCTGGGCTGGGCGGGTTGAAAGGCCTAGTTTCCCCGCTGTATCAATTAGGGGCCTGTCCCGCTTACGGGACTTCCTTTCGCCGACTTGCCGGCACCCGTCACAGTCGCGGGAGGGTTGCCGAAATTTTTCAGCATGTTGAAAATCCAGCGGCGTCCAGAACAAGGCGCGACGACTCTTTGGGCGACTATATGCAGTATAATGTGGATAAATGTGAGGTTATCCATTTTGGTGGCAAAAACGGGAAAGCAGACTATTATCTAAATGGTGGCCGATTGGGAAAGGGGGAGATGCAGCGAGACCTGCGTGTCATGGTACACCAGTCATTGAAGGTAGGCATGCAGGTGCAGCAGGCAGTATAGAAAGCAAATGGTATGTCAGCTTTCATAGCAAGAGGATTTGAGTATAGGAGCAGGGAGGTTCTACTGCAGTTGTACAGGGTCTTGGTGAGACCACACCTGGAGTATTGCGTGCAGTTTTGGTCTCCAAATCTGAGGAAGGACATTATTGCCATAGAGGGAGTGCAGAGAAGGTTCACCAGACTGATTCCTGGGATGTCAGGACTGTCTTATGAAGAAAGACTGGATAGACTTGGTTTATACTCTCTAGAATTTAGGAGATTGAGAGGGGATCTTATAGAAACTTACAAAATTCTTAAGGGGTTGGACAGGCTAGATGCAGGAAGATTGCTCCCGATGTTGGGGAAGTCCAAGACAAGGGGTCACAGCTTAAGGATAAGGGGGAAATCCTTTAAAACCTAGATGAGGAGAACTTTTTTCACACAGAGAGTGGTGAATCTCTGGAACTCTCTGCCACAGAGGGTAGTCGAGGCCACAGTTCATTGGCTATATTTAAGAGGGAGTTAGATGTGGCCCTTGTGGCCAAGGGGATCAGAGGGTATGGAGAGAAGGCAGGTACGGGATGCTGAGTTGGATGATCAGCCATGATCATATTGAATGGCGGTGCAGGCTCGAAGGGCCGAATGGCCTACTCCTGCACCTAATTTCTATGTTTCTACACGCCACCATATGGGCATCACCCCCCCCCCCCCCCGATGATTTTCGGCAAGTCGTGCAAAAAACATCGCGTAAGTGGTACAGGCCCCTTTAGTCAATCTACTAAGTACCTGCTGTTGGTTGCTCTCTGATTTATTTTTCTACTTTCCCACCAACAGCCTGTTCGATGCAGTTTACTCTCTGATCAAGAACAAAATTCACCGGCTGCCAGTGATTGATCCAGTGTCTGGGAACGTGCTCTATATCCTGACTCACAAACGCATCCTAAAGTACCTGCACCTCTTTGTGAGTCTCTCTCGTCCTTCAAAGCAAGCGCGGGCAGTTTAGTTCGGTTTAGTTTCGAGACACTGCGCGGCAACTGGCCCTTCGGCCCGCCTAGTCCGTGCCGACCAGCCCTCTGTTCAACACCGCCATTTGATGGAGAACGTCTTAATCCTATACGCAATTCATAGCAAAAGGATTTGAGTATAGGAGCAGGGAGGTTCTACTGCAGTTGTACAGGGTCTGGGTGAGGCCACACCTGGAGTATTGCGTACAGTTTTGGTCTCCAAATCTGAGGAAGGACATTATTGCCATAGAGGGAGTGCAGAGAAGGTTCACCAGACTGATTCCTGGGATGTCAGGACAAGGGGAAAGACTGGATAGACTTGGTTTATATGAAGAAAGACTGGATAGACTTGGTTTATACTCTCTAGAATTTAGGAGATTGAGAGGGGATCTTATAGAAACTTACAAAATTCTTAAGACATTCTTGCCATAGAGGGAGTACAGAGAAGGTTCACCAGACTGATTCCTGGGATGGCAGGACTTTCATATGAAGAAAGACTGGATAGACTCGGTTTGTACTCGCTAGAATTTAGAAGATTGAGGGGGGATCTTATAGAAACTTACAAAATTCTTAAGAGGTTGGACAGGCTAGATGCAGGAAGATTGTTCCCGATGTTGGGAAAGTCCAGGACAAGGGGTCACAGTTTAAGGATAAAGGGGAAATCTTTTAGGACCGAGATGAGAAAAACATTTTTCACACAGAGAGTGGTGAATCTGTAGAATTCTCTGCCACAGAAGGTAGTTGAGGCCAGTTCATTGGCTATATTTAAGAGTGAGTTAGATGTGGCCCTTGTGGCAAAAGAGATCAGGGGGTATGGAGAGAAGGCAGGTACGGGATACTGAGTTGGATGATCAGCCATGATCATATTGAATGGCGGTGCAGGCTCGAAGGGCCGAATGGCCTACTCCTGCACCTAATTTCTATGTTTCTAAAGGGAGGCTACAGATTTTTGGCTGTTGAGTAGAGCAACTACTCGTGGATAAAAACTGTTTTTATGTCTGGCTGTGGCAGCTTTGACAGTCCGGAGTCGCCTTCCAGAGGGAAGTGATTCAAAGAGTTTGTGGCCAGGGTGAGAGGGGTCAGAGATGATCTTGCCCGCTCGTTTCCTGGCCCTTGCAGTGTACAGTTCATCAATGGAGGGAAGGTCGCAGCCAATAACCTTCTCTGCTGATCGGACGATTCGCTGCAGCCTCCGGATGTCGTGCTTGGTGGCTGAGCCAAACCAGACCAGACATGCATTTCGTTGTCTCTGTACTGTACACTGACAATGACAATTAAAATTGAATCTGAATCTGACATAGAAACATAGAAACTAGGTGCAGGAGGAGGCCATTTGGCCCTGCGAGCCAGCATCGCCATTCATTTCGATCATGGCTGATCGTCCCCTATCAATAACCCGTACCTGCCTTCTCCCCATATCCCTTGACTCCACTAGCCCCTAGAGTTCTATCTAACTCTCATTTTAATCCATCCAGTGACTTGGCCCCCACTGCCCTCTGTGGCAGGGAATTCCATAAATTCACAACTCTCTGGGTGAAAACGTTTTTTTCTCACCTCAGTCTTAAATGACCTCCCCTTTATTCTAAGACTGTGTGGCCCCTGGTTCTGGACTCGCCCAACATTGGGAACATTTTTCTTGCATCTAGCTTGTCCAGTCCTTTTATCATTTTATATGTTTCTATAAGATTTTTCCCCTCATCCTTCTAAACTCCAGTAAATACAAGTCTAGTCTTTTCAATCTTTCCTCATGTGACAGTCCCGCCATCCCAGGGATCAATCTCGTGAACCTACATAGAAACATAGAAATTAGGTGCAGGAGTAGGCCATTCGGCCCTTCGAGCCTGCACCGCCATTCAATATGATCATGGCTGATCATCCAACTCAGTATCCCGTACCTGCCTTCTCTCCATACCCTCTGATCCCCTTAGCCACAAGGGCCACATCTAACTCCCTCTTAAATATAGCCAATGAACTGGCCTCGACTACCCTCTGTGGCAGAGAGTTCCAGAGATTCACTACTCTCTGTGTGAAAAAAGTTCTTCTCATCTCAGTTTTAAAGGATTTCCCCCTTATCCTTAAACTGTGACCCCTTGTCCTGGACTTCCCCAACATCGGGAACAATCTTCCTGCATCTAGCCTGTCCAACCCCTTAAGAATTTTGTAAGTTTCTATAAGATCCCCTCTCAATGTCCTAAATTCTAGAGAGTATAAACCAAGTCTATCCAGTCTTTCTTCATAAGACAGTCCTGACATCCCAGGAATCAGTCTGGTGAACCTTCTCTGCACTCCCTCTATGGCAATAATGTCATAGATTTCCCCCTTGTCCTTAAGCTGTGACCCCTTGTCCTGGACTTCCCCAACGCTGCACTGCCTCAATCACAAGGACGTCCATCCTCAAATTAGGAGACCAAAACTGTACGCAATACTCCAGATGTGGTCAGACCTTTGATCTGACCTCTCTCCCTGTTTCTGATTATCTCCAGGCCTCCAAGCTGCCCAAGCCGGCCTTCATGAAGAAGACACTCGGAGAGCTGAGGATCGGGACCTACAGGCAGGTGGCCTTGGTGGAGGAGACCTCTACCGTGTTCCAAGCTCTCACCATCTTCGTGTCACGGAGAGTGTCCGCACTACCCGTCGTTAACAACCTGGGTGAGTGAGAGAAAACGCACACCTCCAGATTAGGGTCATAGAGTGATAGAGCATGGAAACAGGCCCTTCGACCCCAACTTGACAATAGACAATAGGTGCAGGAGTAGGCCATTCGGCCCTTCGAGCAAGCACCGCCATTCAATGTGATCATGGATGATCATCACCAATCAGTACCTGCCTTCTCCCCATATCCCTTGACTCCGCTATCTTTAAGAGCCCTATCTAGCTCTCTCTTGAAAGCACCCAGAGTAGCAATGTTACCAAATTTTGAGATTTTAAAAATCAAGTCTGCAATTTATCCCATCAGATAAAGCATAACAATAAGTTTAATTTGACACCAAATTCACTTTCATATCTCAAATATTAAAACAGTTATGGCCATTTTCATACTCGGAAATTAGCATCTTGTTCCCTATTGATTTTCAATGGACATTACAAAAAAGCTGTGATCTTGGATAGTCAAAAGCCCATTTCTTAAGGAAAGATTAACATTTTTAAATAGCCTAAGTGTCCAAAGATTATTCACAAATAATTCACAATATAACATGATTTTTATATCTAATTTACATTAATTTATAGGCCAAATGGAAGGAATTTAGTGTTCAATTGCTGTAAATAAATGCCCATTTAAATCGGCTTTCTAGTGGGTTCCTGTGGAACGCGCTGGTTTAGAACGTTGACATCGCGCTGGAATAGTGCCCTCAAATGCCCAGAAAAATACTGCGGGATATAAAAAGCCCAAAATGAACTACTCGCTATAGATAACTTTATATACAGGGTTATATATATGCCCCATTTAATGTAAAAATAAGGTACATACCTTTAATTGTTTGCTTTATAAAACCCTGGGGCTGCGAGAGGTTACGGAATGAGAGAGTAATTTTAAAACTATTATAACTATATTATCGAGGCCTATAAAACTAATAATACCTTTTGCGACCGGGTCTTGCAGCGATTTTTCGTTAATGATTTACTAGGCTGAACATCTGCGATTAGAACAGCCTAGTAAAAATCGCGTTTTAAACCCGCCCCCTCCAAACAGCGCCATAATCGCGGACATGGCCGAGGGCAGATTCCCAATGACGATTCAGGTAGGTTTTGTAACATACCTACCCAGAGAACCGCCCTCCACCGCCATCAGAGAATTCCACAGGTTCACAACTCTCTGGGTGAAAATGTTTCACACCGGCCAACAGGTCCCACCTGCCCGACGATTGGCCCATATCCCTCCAAACCTGTCCTATTCATGTACCTGCCTAACTTGTTCCTTAAACGTTGGGATAGTCCCAGCCTCAACTACCTCCTCTGGCAACCATCAGCATATCAGGCAACATAGAAACATAGAAAATAGGTGCAGGAGGAGGCCATTCGGCCCTTCGAGCCTGCACCGCCATTCAATATGATCATGGCTGATCATCCAACTCAGTATCCCATCCCTGCCTTCTCTCTATATCCCCTGATCCCTTTAGCCACAAGGCCCACATCTAACTCCCTCTTAAATATAGCCAATGAACTGGCCTCAACTACTTTCTGTGGCAGAGAATTCCACAGATTCACCACTCTCTGTGTGAAGAATGTTTTTCTCATCTCGGCCCTTATCTGTGACCCCTTGTTCTGGACTTACCCTGTCATCGGGAACAATCTTCCTGCATCTAGCCTGTCCAACCCCTTAAGAATTTTGTAAGTTCCTATAAGATCCCCCCTCAATCTTCTAAATTCTAGCGAGTACAAGCCGAGTCTATCCAGTCTTTCTTCATATGAAAGCCCTGCCATCCCAGGAATCAGTCTGGTGAATCTTCTCTGTACTCCCTCTATGGCAAGAATGTCTTTCCTCAGATTTGGAGACTAAAACTGTACGCAATACTCCAGGTGTGGTCTCACCAAGACCCTGTACAACTGCAGTAGAACCTCCCTGCTCCTATACTTATTGTCTAGTTCATCATCACATATGCAGTACATCACACGTTCAGTCGACTGCAGCTACTGCTAGACAGCAGGCGAGTTCTTACACTATAGATCGTTAGGTGGAAATATAATAACTGATTGTGGACTTTGGAAGGAGTAGGAGGGGGACCCACAGCCCCGTTTATATCAACGGGTCGATGGTTGAAAGGGTCAAGAGCTTCAAATTCCTGGGCGTGCACATCTCTGAAGATCTTTCCTGGTCCGAGAACACTAACGCAATTATCAAGAAAGCTCATCAGCGCCTCTACTTCCTGAGAAGATTACAGAGAGTCGGTTTGTCAAGGAGGACTCTCTCTAACTTCTACAGGTGCACAGTAGAGAGCATGCTGACCGGTTGCATCGTGGCTTAGTTCGGCAACTTGAGCGCCCTGGAGAGGAAAAGACTACAAAAAGTAGTAAACACTGCCCAGTCCATCATCGGCTCTGACCTCCCTTCCATCGAGGGGATTTATCGCAGTCGCTGCCTCAAAAAGGCTGGCAGCATCATCAAGGACCCACACCATCCTGGCCACACACTCATCTCCCCGCTACCTTCAGGTAGAAGGTACAGGAGCCTGAAGACTGCAACGTCCAGGTTCAGGAATAGCTACTTCCCCACAGCCATCAGGCTATTAAACCTGGCTCGGACAAAACTCTGAACATTAATAGCCCATTATCTGTTATTTGCACTTGATCAGTTTATTTATTCATGTGTGTATATATATTTATATTATGGTATATGGACACACTGATCTGTTCTGTAGTCAATGCCAATGCCTAAAGGTGTAATGAAGGACATTATTGCCATAGAGGGAGTGCAGAGAATGTTCACCAGACTGATTCCTGGGATGTCAGGACTGTCTTATGAAGAAAGACTGGATAGACTTGGTTTATACTCTCTAGAATTTAGGAGATTGAGAGGGGATCTTATAGAAACTTACAAAATTCTTAAGGGGTTGGACAGGCTAGATGCAGGAAGATTGTTCCCGATGTTGGGGAAGTCCAGGACAAGGGGTCACAGCTTAAGGATAAGGGGGAAATCCTTTAAAACCGAGATGAGGAGAACTTTTTTTCACACAGAGAGTGGTGAATCTCTGGAACTCTCTGCCACAGAGGGTAGTTGAGGCCAGTTCATTGGCTATATTTAAGAGGGAGTTAGATGTGGCCCTTGTGGCCAAGGGGATCAGAGGGTATGGAGAGAAGGCAGGTACGGGATACTGAGTTGGATGATCAGCCATGATCATATTAAATGTCGGTGCAGGCTCGAAGGGCCGAATGGCCTACTCCTGCACCTAATTTCTATGTTTCTATGTTTCTATGTTTCTACTGTGTTCTGTGTGCTGAAGCAAAGCAAGAATTTCATTGCCCTATACAGGGACACATGACAATAAACTCTCTTGAACTTGAACTTGAACACTTGAACTAAGCATTAGCCAATCTACAAAAGTGTCTTGATAAATGAGATTAATATTGATGGGTACTATTTAGGGTCAGCATGGAGCAAGTGGGCCGAAGGGCCTGTTTCTCCGGTGTATGGCTCTAAGACAAGAAGAGCAAACACATATTTATTTACCTTTTCTTTCAACGCAGGTAAAGTGGTGAATCTTTACTCGAGGTTCGACGCTATAGTAAGTACAGTAGTTTGCAGCTACGCAGAGTTTGGTGGGGGTAGTACGGTGTAAAGAGATAGCACTGGTTCGATGGGCTGAATGGCCTTATCTTGCACCCGTAACAATTCCATTCATCCTGGAGTGGTCCAGGAATAGCATGTTAACCGAGTGTCCACAAGAACCGAACAAAGAGAATTAAACGTTTGGAGTTGTGGTCACTCAGGTGTATCGAGTTACAGTGGGATTGAAGGTAGGCATGCAGGTGCAGCAGGCAGTAAAGAAAGCGAATGGTATGTTAGCTTTCATTGCAAAAGGATTTGAGTATAGGAGCAGGGAGGTTCTACTGCAGTTGTACAGGGTCTTGGTGAGACCACACCTGGAGTATTGCGTACAGTTTTGGTCTCCAAATCTGAGGAAGGACATTATTGCCATAGAGGGAGTGCAGAGACGGTTCACCAGACTGATTCCTGGGATGTCAGGACTGTCTTATGAAGAAAGACTGGATAGACTTGGTTTATACTCCCTAGAATTTAGAAGATTGAGAGGGGATCTTATAGAAACTTACAAAATTCTTAAGGGGTTGGACAGGCTAGATGCAGGAAGATTGTTCCCTTTGTTGGGGAAGTCCAGGACAAGGGGTCACAGCTTAAGGATAAGGGGGAAATCCTTTAAAACCGAGATGAGAAGAACTTTTTTCACACAGAGAGTGGTGAATCTCTGGAACTCTCTGCCACAGAGGGTAGTTGAGGCCACAGTTCATTGGCTATATTTAAGAGGGAGTTAGATGTGGCCCTTGTGGCTAAGGGGATCAGGGGGTATGGAGAGAAGGCAGGTACGGGATACTGAGTTGGATGATCAGCCATGATCATATTGAATGGCGGTGCAGGCTCGAAGGGCCGAATGGCCTACTCCTACACCTAATTTCTATGTTTCTATGTTTACAGTGAAAAGCTTTGTGTCAGAAACAGAGAAAATAGGTGCAGGATTAGCCATTCGAGCCAGCACCGCCATTCAATATGATCATGGCTCATCATCCAAAATCAGTACCCCGTTCCTGCTTTCTCCCCATATCCCTTGATCCCCAAGGTTTCCGTGCTGTTCCCGGAGGTTTTTTGTCAGTCTCCCTCCCTCCTTCCACTACCTGCAACCTCCGGCAACCGCACGGAAACCTTGGGTGGGGCGCAAAGTCTCCAGAGGTTTCCGTTCAGGTTTCCTAAGTGGGACACACAGAGAGTGGTGAATTTTTTCACACAGAGAGTGGTGAATCTCTCGAACTCTCTGCCACAGAGGGTAGTTGAGGCCACAGTTCATTGGCTATATTTAAGAGGGAGTTAGATGTGGCCCTTGTGGCTAAAGGGATCAGGGGGTATGGAGAGAAGGCAGGTACAGGATACTGAGTTGGATGATCAGCCATGATCATATTGAATGGCGGTGCAGGCTCGAAGGGCCGAATGGCCTACTCCTGCACCTATTGTCTATGTTTTCTATGTTTTTTTTTTTTTTTTTTTTTTTTTTTTATTTTTATTAGAAGTACGGTAAATTACAATACTACACAACACATATATCTTAATACATTTTTTGTACCGCTTCATTTTTTTTTGAGCTTTAAGAAAAAGATAGAAGTAAAGAAAGTAAAGAAAGTGCGCGAGAGTCGTGAAGTGCAAGAGTGTTGGGAAAAGAAAGCCCCTTAGAAAAGAAGATAGAGAAGGAAGTAAAGTGAGAAAGTAGACCCTAGAAAAGAAAGAAAAAGAAAATAGGAACAATCGCTCTATTATACCATTAAACTCCGCAGAAAGGGGATGTTTCTATGTTTCTGAACTAATGAAGGGTGTTTCCTTTCTGCAGAACCTTGCTGCTCAGAAGGCTTACAACAATCTGGATGTGAGTGTGAAGGAGGTGTTGGAGCAGAGGTGGCATTGCTTTGAGAATGTTCTCAAGTGCTACGCCCACGAGACCCTGGACGTCATCATTGACCGTCTCGTTGAACATGAGGTTTGGCCCCAGCAGTGATACAGTGATACAGAAACAGGCCCTTCGGCCCAACTTGCCCACACCGGCCCACATGTCCCAGCTACACTAGCCCACCTTTTGGCCCATATCCCTCCAAACCTGTCCTGTCCATGTACCTGTCTAACTGTTTCTTAAACGTTGGGTTAGTCCCTGCCTCAACTACCTCCTCTGACAGCTTGTTCCATGCGCCCACCACCCCCCTTGTGTGCAAATGTTACCCCTCAGATTCCGATTAAATCTATTCTACTTCACTTTAAGACGATAGTTAGGTCAGGACTGCTCTCTAGTTGTTGGTGGGATGGTTAGCAGTTGGGAGGGAACTGTCCCTGAATGTGGAGGTGTGCGTTTTCACACTTCTGTACCTTTTGTCAGATGGGATGATAGAAAATAGGTGCAGGAGGAGGCCATTCGGCCCTTCGAGTCAGCACCGCCATTCATTGTGATCATGGCTGATCGTCCCCAATCAATAACCCGTGCCTGCCTTCTCCCCTTATCCCTTGACACCACTAGCCCCTAGAGCTCTATCTAACTTTCTCTTAAATCCATCCAGTGACTTGGCCTCCACTGCCCTCTGTGGCAGGGAATTCCACAAATTCACAACTCTCTGGGTGAAAAAGTTTTTTCTCACCTCAGTCTTAAATGGCCTCCCCTTTATTCTAAGACTGTGGCCCCTGGTTCTGGACTGGCCCAACATTGGGAACATTTTTCCTGCATCTAGCTTGTCCAGTCCTTTTATAATTCTATATGTTTCTATAAGATCATCCCCTCATCCTTCTAAACTCTGGTGAATAGAAGCCTAGTCTTTTCAATCTTTCCTCATACGCAGGAAGATTGTTCCCGATGTTGGGGAAGTCCAGAACAAGGGGTCACAGTTTAAGGATAAAGGGGAAATCTTTTAGGACTGAGATGAGAAAAAAAAATTTTACACAGAGAGTGGTGAATCTGTGGAATTCTCTGCCACAGAAGGTAGTTGAGGCCACAGTTCATTGGCTATATTTAAGAAGGATTTAGAGGTGGCCCTTGTGGCTAAAGGGATCAGGGGGTATGGAGAGAAGGCAGGTACGGGATACTGAGTTGGATGATCATCCATGATCATATTGAATGGCGGTGCAGGCTCGAAGGGCCGAATGGCCTACTCCTGCACCTATTTTCTATGTCTATGTTTCTAGTCTTTTCAATCATTCCTCATATGACAGTCCCGCCATCCCAGGGATCAATGTTGTGAACCTGCGCTGCACTGCCTCAATCACAAGGATGTCCTTCCTCAAATTAAGAGACCAAAACTGTACGCAATACTCCAGACGTGGTCTCACCAGAGCCCTATACAACTCCCTAGTCAATAGAAACATAGAAACATAGAAATTAGGTGCAGGAGTAGGCCATTCGGCCCTTCGAGCCTGCACCGCCATTCAATATGATCATGGCTGATCATCCAACTCAGTATCCCGTACCTGCCTTCTCTCCATACCCCCTGATCCCCTTAGCCACAAGGGCCACATCTAACTCCCTCTTAAATATAGCCAATGAACTAGCCTCAACTACCCTCTGTGGCAGAGAATTCCAGAGATTCACCACTCTCTGTGTGAAAAAAATTCTTCTCATCTCGGTTTTAAAGGATTTCCCCTTTATCCTTAAGCTGTGACCCCTTGTTCTGGACATCCCTAACATCGGGAACAATCTTCCTGCATCTAGCCTGTCCAACCCCTTAAGAATTTTGTAAGTTTCTATAAGATCCCCTCTCAATCTTCTAAATTCTAGAGAGTATAAACCAAGTCTATCCAGTCTTTCTTCATAAGACAGTCCTGACATCCCAGGAATCAGTCTGGTATCCCAGGAATCAAGAAGAGGAAGGTTTTTTCTCACCTCAGTCTTAAATGGCCTCCCCTCTATTCTAAGACTATGGGGCCCCTGGTTCTGGACTCGCCCAACATTGGGAACATTTTCCCTGCATCTAGCTTGTCCAGTCCTTTTATATTGCGCGATGGCCTGGCCTGGCGTCCGCAAGTCTTGGCCATTCCTCACGGTCCTCTTCCCAACTCACCCTCTTTGTGTCTCTTCCCCAGGTCCATCGCCTGGTGTTGGTGGATGAGGAGGACGTGGTCCAAGGGATTGTCTCGCTGTCCGACATGCTCCAAGCGCTCGTCCTCTCTCCGGCAGGTATAAACGCTCTTTACTCCTGAGCACTCGGGGACCTCCTCTCTACCATACTGTCCCTGACGTGACCAGGTAGGTACCGTAGCAAGCTAGGCGGACTTGACCTGGACTGCATCGGAGTGGCTGGGTTGGAGTCAAGGCTGATACACATCAACAGGCCCAACATAGAATGTAGTCCGTATCCACTCTCGCCCTCCAGGAACTCACCAGCAATGAGTGGGTTAACCTACGATGAGCATCTGTCGGTACTGGGCCTGGGTTTAGAAGGACGAGGGGGGAAGCCCCCATTGCAATTTACGGAATAGTGAAAGGCTTTGGACCGAGATGTGAAAAACATTTTTCAAAATTCTTAAGGGGTTGGACAGGCTAGATGCAGGAAGATTGTTCCTGATGTTGGGGAAGTCCAGAACAAGGGGTCACACACAGTTTAAGGATAAAGGGGGAAATCCTTTAGGACCCAGATGAGGAAAACATTTTTCACACACAGAGAGTGGTGAATCTGTGGAATTCTCTGCCACAGAAGGTAGTTGAGACCACAGTCCATTGGCTATATTTAAGAGGGAGTTAGATGTGGCCCTTGTGGCTAAAGGGATCAGGGGGTATGGAGAGAAGGCAGGTACGGGATACTGATTGGGGATGATCAGCCATGATCATATTGAATGGCGGTGCAGGCTCGAAGGGCCGAATGGCCTACTCCTGCAGCTATTTCTATGTTTCTATGGATGCAGTGGATGTGGAGAGGATGTTTCCACTAGTGGGAGAGTCTAGGAAACAGAGGTCTCAGCCTTGGAATTAATGGACGTTCCTTTAGGAAGGAGACGGGGAGGGGGAGTTTTTTTAGTCAGAAGGTGGTGAATGCGTGGAATTCTTTGCCACGGACACCTGTGGAGGCCAAGTCGACGGATATTTTTTAAGGCAGAGATGGATAGATTCTTGATGGATTCTAGTGCGGGTGTCAGGGGTTATGGGGAGAAGGCAGGAGAATGGGAGGAAGACAAAAGTGCCGGAGAAACTCAGCGGGTGCAGCGGCATCTATGGAGCGAAGGAAACAGGCGACGTTTCGGGCCGAAACCCTTCTTCGGAGAATGGGGTGAGGAGGGAGAGAAAGATCCAGTCAGGTCAAAGTCAACTTCATTTGTCTACATACACATGCAAGATGCACAGTGGCAATGTCTACGGGATTGTACAAAACAACAGAACACATACAGAACCAGTGTTTACATTTAATAACAGGAGACGCAGCAGTATTTACGCCCTGGTGAGATCAGAGTTTACAGCCCTGACGGCCTGTGGGAAGAAATTCCCGTCTCGTCCTCTCTGTTTACACAGCGTGACATCGGAGGCGCTTGCCTGACCGCTGCAGCTGGAACGGTCCGTTGCTGGTGCGGTCGGGGCGAGGTCTTTCACGATCGTGCTGGCCGTGATTGAATGACGGTGTAGACTATTTGGGCCGAATGGCCTATTTCTGCTCCTGTCACTTCTGGTCGAATGACCCGACGACCCTCGCTGCTGCCCGAAGGATGCACGCACGCGCGCGCACACACGTGCTTATTCTTCTTCTTGTTTCCCGTGGCGTGCACAGCCTAAAGTTGTCGGACATCTTGTTCTATCTGATCTTCCGTCTGCGCACGTCGAGTCGATTGCATTAGTCGAAACAGGGCGGACCACGTGAAGGTTACAATCTTCCCACCCCCACACACGTTGGGATTCGCACTACATTTTATTTTTGACCTGATTAACTGGCGCGTGGAGTACGAGATTGCTTTGTGGCGTTTGCACGTTGCACGTTATTAACCCAACGCATCTCGGCGTGAAACCCCTCCCTCCGTGCTGGCTGTGGTGCGGAGATTTTGTTTGGCTGGAAGGTGGTCCCGACAGGATCGGACAGCACAGAAACAGGCCCTTCGGCCCACCGAGTCCGTGTCGAACATTCTCCCCACATTCTCCCCAAGTTCCAATCAACACTCATTGATTCGAGCGAGCGGGCAAGATCATCTCTAACCCCCTCACACAACCTGGCCACAAACTCTTTGAATCACTTCCCTCTGGAAGGCAACTCCGGACTGTCAAAGCTGCCACAGCCAGACATAAAAACGATTTTGTTCCACATGTAGTAGCTCTACTCAATAACCAAATGTCTGAAGGTACACAAGAATGTTGGAGAAACTCAGCGGGTGAGGCAGCATCTACGGAGCGAAGGAAATAGGCGACGTTTTGGGCCGAAAGTAAATTTCTCCTCCCCTTCTCAGCTCTCCCTCAATCCACTGGCTCCTCTTCTGCCCCCCCACCCACCCTCACATCAGTCTGAGGAAGGGTTTCGACCCGAAACGTTGCCTATTTCCTTCGCTCCATAGATGCTGTCTCACCCGCTGAGTTTCTCCAACATTTTTGTCTACCTTCGATTTTCCAGCATCTGCAGTTCCTTCATAAACCAAAAGTCTGTAGCCTCCTTTTGCTCTGAAATTTTGTTTCATTCACATGCTCCCAATGTTGGGCGAGTCCAGAACCAGGGGCCACACAGTCTTAGAATAAAGGGGAGGCCATTTAAGGCTGAGGTGAGAATAAACTTTTTCACCCAGAGAGTTGTGAATTTGTGGAATTCCCTGCCACAGAGGGCAGTGGAGGCCAAGTCACTGGATGGATTTAAGAGAGAGTTAGATAGAGCTCTAGGGGCTGGTGGAGTCAAGGGATATGGGGAGAAGGCAGGCACGGGTTATTGATAGGGGACGATCAGCCATGATCACAATGAATGTGATCGAAGGGCCGAATGGCCTACTCCTGCACCTATTGCCTATTGTCTATAATCAAGAATCTATCTATCTCTGCCTTAAAAATATCTACTGACTTGGCCTCCACAGCCGTCTGTGGCAATGAATTCCACAGATTCACCACCCTCTGACTAAAGAAATTCCTCCTCATCTCCATTGTAAAGATACATCCTTTAAACAGGGTTAATAGACTGTTGTAGATCACAGAAACAGGCGCTTCGGCCCAACTTGTCCATGCCACCCAAAATGCCCCATCGAAGCTAGACCCATTTACCCGCGTTTGTTCCATATCCCACTCAAACTGGCCTAACAATGGAATAACATCATTCACTCATTATAGGAGAAGAATTAGGCCATTCGGCCCATCGAGTCTACTCTGCTATTCAATCGTGGCTGATCTCTGCCTCCCACCTTCTGTGGAATTCTCTGCCACAGAAGGTAGTTGAGGCCACAGTTCATTGGCTATATATAAGAGGGAGTTAGATGTGGCCCTTGTGGCTAAAGGGATTAGGGGGTATGGAGAGAAGGCAGGTACGGGATACTGAGTTGGATGATCAGCCATGATCATATTGAATGTCCGGTGCAAGCTCGGTGGGTGTATGGAACGAGCTGCCGGAGGAGGTAGTTGAGGGTGGGACTATCGCAACGTTTAAGTAACATTTGGACAGGTATATGGATAGGACGGGTTTAGAGAGATATGGGTCAAAGACAGGCAGGTGAATGGCGGTGCAGGCTCGAAGGGCCGAATGGCCTACTCCTGCACCTATTTTCTATGTTTCTATGTTTCTAATCCTATTTTCCTGCCCTCTCCCCATAACCCATGACACCCGTTCTAATCAACAAGTTGTCTCATCTCTGCCTTAAAAATATCCACTGACTTGGCCTCCACAGCCCTCTGTGGCAATGAGTTCCAAAGATTAACTACTAAAGAACTCTGACTGGAAGAAGTTCCTCCTCACCTCCGTTGTAAAAGAGCGCCCTTTAATTCTGAGGCTCTCACCTCTGGTCCCCAGACGCTCCCACCATCCTCTCCACATTAAGCTTGTTGTCGGCCTCCCTTGGGCTTTACCCTGCATGGAGCTGTCTAGAACGAGAGACTCTAGCTGCGGGCATGTTCCATCGCCTTGCTTCCACTGACGCATGGTCCTAGATATTGTATAGACTTTCTTCATGGCTTGGCATGAAGTGGATGCACTGACTTGCCCACACTGATGTATCCGGTGGATAATGGACACTAAAACGGGGCCAAGACTCGAGACCGTGAGATAAAGGGCAGGGCCTTCTTAACAGCATTATAAGCCCCTGGGCAAAACAGCGCACTGGGGCCCCTACACTTCCAGTTCTTTTATGCCGAATCAAATATGCCATCATCTCTTATAGAAACTTACAAAATTCTTAAGGGGTTGGACAGGCTAGATGCAGGAAGATTGTTCCCGATGTTGGGGAAGTCCAGGACAAGGGGTCACAGCTTAAGGATAAGGGGGAAACCGAGATGAGGAGAACATTTTTCACACAGAGAGTGGTGAATCTCTGGAGATCTCTGCCACAGAGGGTAGTTGAGGCCAGTTCATTGGCTATGTTTAAGAGGGAGTTAGATGTGGCCCTTGTGGCCAAGGGGATCAGAGGGTATGGAGAGAAGGCAGGTACGGGATACTGAGTTGGATGATCAGCCATGATCATATTGAATGGCGGTGCAGGCTCGAAGGGCCGAATGGCCTACTCCTGCACCTAATTTCTATGTTTCTATGTTTCTATCATGCACTTGCGATGGGCTTCAGCACCTAAGCTGGAGTATGGTGTACAATTCTGGTCGCCAAATTATAGGAAAGATGTCAACAAAATAGAGAGAATACAGAGGAGATTTACTAGAATGTTGCCTGGGTTTCTGCACCTAAGTTACAGAGAAAGATAGGTCTTTATTCTTTGGAGCGCAGAAGGTTAAGGGGGGACTTGATAGAGGTCTTTAAAATGATGAGAGGGATAGACAGAATTGACGTGGATAAGCTTTTCCCATTCAGAGTAGGGTAGATTCAAACAAGAGGACATGATTTGAGAATTAAGGGACAAAAGTTTAGGGGCAACATGAGGGGGAACTTCTTTACTCAGAGAGTGGTGGCTGTGTGTGGAATGAGCTTCCAGTGGAAGTGGTGGAGGCAGGTTCGATTTTATCATTTAAAAATAAATTGGATAGGTATATGGACGGGAAAGGAATGGAGGGTTATGGTCTGAGTGCAGGTAGATGGGACTAGGTGAGAGTAAGTGTTCGGCACGGACTAGAAGGGCCGAGATGGCCTGTTTCCGTGCTGTAATTGTTATATGGGTATATGTTCTTCTCTGTTTTCATGTTGTACAATAATATTCTACAGTGTGCAGTTTCGGTCCCCTAATTTGAGGAAGGACATTCTTGCTATTGAGGGAGTGCAGCGTAGGTTTACAAGCTTAATTCACGGGATGTCGGGACTGTCATATGCTGAGAGAATGGAGTGGCTGGGCTTGTATACTTGTGTTTAGAAGGATGAGAGAGGACCTCATTGAAACATGTAAGATTGTTAAGGGTTTGGACACGCTAGAGGCAGGAAACGTGTTCCCGATGTTGGGGGGAGTCCAGAACCAGGGGCCACACAGTTTAAGAATAAGGAGTAAGCCATTTAGAACGGAGACATGGAAACACTTTTTCTCACAGAGAGTGGTGAGTCTGTGGAATTCTCTGCCTCAGAGGGCGGTGGAGGTCGGTTCTCTGGATGCTTTCAAGAGAGAGCTAGATAGGGCTCTTAAAAATAGCGGAGTCAGGGGATATAACCATATAACCATATAACAATTACAGCACGGAAACAGGCCATCTCGACCCTTCTAGTCCGTGCCGAACACATAATCTCCCCTAGTCCCATATACCTGCGCTCAGACCATAACCCTCCATTCCCTTCCCATCCATACAACTATCCATGGGGATATGGGGAGAAGGCAGGAACGGGGTACTGATTGGGGATGATCAGCCATGATCACATTGAATGGCGGTGCTGGCTCGATGGGCCGAATGGCCTAGTCCTGCACCTATTGTCTATTGTGTAATGCATCGATGAGCATGGGGCCCCGTGCAACTGCCCAGCCCGCCCATGCGTTAAGACGACCCTGGTACAGGGAGAGGTTGAGTAGGGTCGGGCTCCATTCAGTTAAGTCGAGTTTAGTTTAGGGATACAGAATGGACCTCCTGCCCACCAAGCCCGTGCCGACCAGCGATCCCCACATATTAACACTATCCGACACACACTAGGGACGATTTTTACATTTTTACACCAAGCCAATTTACCGTTCAAACCCGCATGTCTTTTGAGTGTGGGAGGAAACTGAAGATCTCGAAGGAAACGCACGGTGTCACGGGGAGAACGTGCAAACTCCGCACGGACAGCGCTCGTAGTAGGGAACGAACCTGGATATCTGGCGCTCCAAGCACTGTAGACAATAGACAATAGGTGCAGGAGGAGGCCATTTGGCCCTTCGAGCCAGCACCGCCATTCAATGTGATCATGGCTGATCATCACCATATCCTGCCTTCTCCCCATATCCCGCTATCTTTAAGAGCCCTATCTAGCTCTCTCTTGAAAGTATCCAGAGAACCGGCCTCCACACCTACTCCTGCACCTATTTTCTGTGTTTCTAGTGAGACAACGATGGTGGTGGGAGGTATCTTAGAAACATACTCTCCACGTCCACTGCATCCATAGAAACATAGAAATAGTTGCAGGAGTAGGCCATTCGGCCCTTCGAGCCTGCACCGCCATTCAATGTGATCACGGCTGATCATCCAACTCAGTATCCTGTACCTGCCTTCTCTCCTTACCCCCTGATCCCTTTAGCCACAAGGGCCACATCTAACTCCCTCTTAAATATAGCCAATGAACTGTGGCCTCGACTACCTTCAGGGGCTTTGCTCAAACTGTCCCGATGACTGATCCAATGCGGAGAACTCAACTCCATCTTGCGTTTCTCTTTCCCGTTTATTCCCCCAGGCCTCAATGAACTGTCACCACTCCACCACACCGGAGCTCCCGCGCAGGTTACGGGGACGGGCGGCCCGTGAGCTTGCGGGCCGCGCATCGCAGAGTGAACATCTCCTCGCAGGACGAGCTCGCGGCCGAAGGTCAGCGATTCCCGGGATTTCCACGGGAGAAGATTCCGTGCGTGGACAGCCTCGGATTGAACGTGTGGGACGGAACTGCAGATGCTGGTTTAAACCGAACCCAGGCAAAAAACGCTGGAGTAACTCGGCGGGACAGACAGCATCTCTGGAGAGAAGGAATGGGCGACGTTTCGATAGACACTAGGAGTGGGAGTAGGCCATTCGCCATTCAATGTGATCATGGCTGATCATCCCCAATCAGTACCCCGTTCCTGCCTTCTCCCCATATCCCCTGACTCCGCTATCTGTAAGAGCCCTATCTAGCTCTCTCTTGAAAGTATCCAGAGAACTGGCCTCCACCGCCCTCTGAGGCAGAGAATTCCACAGACTCACCACTCTCTGTGTGAAAAAAAAGCGTTTCCTCATCTCCGTATACCCCTTATTCTTAAACTGTGGTCCCTGGTTCTGGACTCCCCCAACATCGGGAACATGTTTCCTGCCTCTAGCGTGTCCAAACCCTTAATAATCTTATATGTTTCAATAAGAATCCCTCTCATCCTTCTAAACTCCAGAGTGTACAAGCCCAGCCACTCCATTCTCTCAGCATATGACAGTCCCGCCATCCCGGGAATCAACCTTGTGAACCTACGCTGCACTCCCTCAATAGCAAGAATGTCCTTCCTCAAATTAGGGGACCAAAACTGCACACAATACTCCAGGTGTGGTCTCACTAGGGCCCTGTACAACTGCAGAAGGACCTCTCTGCTCCTATACTCAACTCCTCTTGTTATGAAGGCCAACATGCCATTCGCTTACTTCACTGCCTGCTGTACCTGCATGCTTTTCTTTCGGTTCGGGAAGGGTCTGAAGAAGGGTCTCGACCCGAAACGTCACCCATTCCTTCTCTCCAGAGATGCTGCCTGACCCGCTGAGTTACTCCAGCATTTTGATTCTGTCTTAGATTGAATGCACTGTTTTAAGCTTGCTGCCTAAAGCTTACGTTCCTGTTTCAGCCCCTTCACCGCTATCTTTTTGTTGACGATCTGTAGAACGCAACAGAAAAAGGGAATTGAGTGGCCCGGTGGCGCTGCGGTAGAATTACTGCCTTACAGCGCCAGAGACCCGGGTTCGATCCCGACTACGGGTGCTGTCTGTACGGAGTTCAGTACCTTCTCATAACAAGAGGGTTTCAGTATAGGTTCTTCTGCAGTTGTACAGGGCAAAACATATTTTCTATGTTCTATGTCATGTCGTGCAACTGGGACTCTTTAGTGGACCGCAGGCTTTCGATCCAGAGGTGAGGGGTTCAAGTTGAGAGGGAGGAGAATGTAGTTCAGTTCAGTATAGAGGCGCAACAGGGGAAAACAGGCCCTTCGGCCCATTGAGTCCGTGCCAACCAGCCACCCCCGCGTGTTAATACTATGCTGCATTGGGGACAATCTGTACATTCTAACCAAAAATATTAGGCTAGAAAACCTTTGGAGTGCGGGAGGAAACCGAAGTTCTCGGAGAAAACCCATGCGCAGGTCACGGGGTGAACGTGCAAACTCCACACAGACAGCACCCTTAGCCGGGATCGAACCCGGGTCTCCGTCGATGCAAGGCAGCAACTCTACCACTGCGCCACCGTGCTGCCCGGTGCTGTAGGGGAAAGAACAGTGAATAACTAGTGAATAGGGATGTAGATTGTGCTAATATATACAATAGGTGCAGGAGTAGGCCATTCGGCCCTTCGAGCCTGCACCGCCATTCACTGTGATCATGGCTGATGATCCACAATCAGTGCCTGCCCTCTCCATATAGACATAGAAACATAGACAATAGGTGCAGGAGTAGGCCATTCGGCCCTTCGAGCCAGCACCGCCATTCAATATGATCATGGCTGATCATCCAACTCAGTATCCTGTACCTGCCTTCTCTCCATACTCCCTGATCCCTTTAGCCACAAGGGCCACATCTAACTCCCTCTTATATATAGCCAATGAACTGTGGCCTCAACTACCTTCTGTGGCAGAGAATTCCACAGATTCACCACTCTCTGTGTGAAAAATGTTTTTCTCATCTCGGTCCTAAAAGACTTCCCCCTTATCCTTAAACTGTGTGACCCCTTTGTCCTGGACTTCCCCAACATCGGGAACAATCTTCCTGCATCTAGCCTGTCCAACCCCTTAAGAATTTTGTAAGTTTCTATAAGATCCCCCCTCAATCTTCCAAATTCTAGCGTGTACAAGCCAAGTCTATCCAGTCTTTCTTCATTTGAAAGCCTTCTGAAAGTCTTCTAAATCTAAATTTAGAGAATCTAAATTCTCAATCTTCTAAATCTACTATTCTAAAGTACAAAAATTCTAAATCTAAACTTATAGCCCTCGACTCCACTAGCCCCTAGAGCTCTATCTAACTCTCTCTTAAATCCATCCAGTGACTTGGCCTCCACTGCCCTCTGTGGCAGGGAATTCCACAAATTCACAACTCTCTGGGTGAAACGTTTTTTTCTCATCTCAGTTTTAAATGGCCTCCCCGTTATTCTAAGACTGTGTGGCCCCTGGTTCTGGACTCGCCCAACATTGGGAACATTTTTCCAGCATCTAGCTTGTCCAGTCCTTTTATAATTTTATATGTTTCTATAAGATCCCCTCCCCTCATCCTTCTAAACTCCAGTAAATCCGGTGACAGGGAACTGCAGACAAAGTCCAATAGTGGAAACATGGGCACTGAGCACACCCAGCAGTTTCATTGATGCAGTTATAACCTGCACACATTGTAATGGAACATTGGATCTACTGTCAACTCGGTTAGACTTGTGGATAATCATTTTACTCTGAAATGTAGATCTTAATTGTTACCCAATTAAGTATTTCTGTAACTTCCAGTTTGCTATCAACACCTATTTTACTGTTTATCAGGGATCTGTCTAATCTTGTTCAAGAAGAAACTGCAGATGCTGGAAGATCGAAGGTACACAAAATTCAGCAGCAAAGCTCCCACCCTCCCATCCGCCCACCCTCAGGCTCCTCCTCCTCCCTTTTTCCTTCCTTCTCCCTCCCCCCCACACCATCAGTCTGACGAAGGGTTTCGGCCCGAAACATCGCCTATTTCATTCGCTCCATAGATGCTGCTGCACCCGCTGAGTTTCTCCAGCAATTTTGTGTATCTGCCTAATCTTGTCACCTTTAGAGAGGGAGGGAGAGAGAAAAAGAAAGAGAAAGAGATAGAAAGAGAGAGAGAGAGAGAGAGAGAGAGAGAGAGAGAGAGAGAGAGAGAGAGAGAGAGAGAGAGAGAGAGAGAGAGAGAGAGAGAGAGAGAGAGAGAGAAAAAGAGAGAGAGAGAGAAAGAGAAGAGAGAAAAAGAGAAAGAGAGAGAAAGAGAGAGAGAGAGAGAGAGAGAGAGAGAGAGAAAGAAAGAGAAAGGAGAGGAGAGAGAGAGAGAGAGAGAGAGAGAGAAAGAGAGAGAGAAAGAGAGAAAGAGAGAGAGAGAGAGAGAGAGAGAGAGAGAGAGAGAGAGAAAAAAAATCACAAAGACACACAATTGAAACAGTTCAAGATTCAAGTGAGTTTATTGTCATGTGTCCCTGTATAGGACAATGAAATTCTTGCTTTGCTTCAGCACAACAGAACATAGTAGGCATTGACTACAGAACAGATCAGTGTGTCCATATACCATGATATAAATATATACACACATGAATAAATAACTGATCAAGTGCAAATAACAGATAATGGGTTATTAATGTTCAGAGTTTTGTCCGAGCCAGGTTTAATAGCCTGATGGCTGTGGGGAAGTAGCTATTCCTGAACCTGGTCGTTGCAGTCTTCAGGCTCCTGTACCTTCTACCTGAAGGTAGTGGGGAGATGAGTGTGTGGCCAGGATGGTGTGGGTCCTTGATGATGTTGCCAGCCTTTTTGAGGCAGCGACTGCGATAGATCCCCTCGATGGAAGGGAGGTCAGAGCCGATGATGGACTGGGCAGTGTTTACTACTTTTTGTAGTCTTTTCCTCTCCTGGGCACTCAAGTTGCCGAACCAAGCCACGATGCAACCGGTCAGCATGCTCTCTACTGTGCACCTGTAGAAGTTAGAGAGAGTCCTCCTTGACAAACCGACTCTCCGTAATCTTCTCTGGAAGTAGAGGCGCTGATGAGCTTTCTTGATAATTGCGTTAGTGTTCTCGAACCAGGAAAGATCTTCAGAGATGTGCACGCCCAGGAATTTGAAGCTCTTGACCCTTTCAACCATCGACTCGTTGATATAAACGGGGCTGTGGGTCCCCCTCCTACTCCTTCCAAAGTCCACAATCAGTTCCTTGGTTTTGCTGGTGTTGAGGGCCAGGTTATTGCGCTGGCACCATATGGACAGTTGCTCGATCTCCCTTCTATACTCTGACTCATCCCCATCAGTGATACGTCCCACAACAGTAGTGTCGTCAGCGAACTTGATGATGGAGTTCGCACTGTGACCGGTTACGCAGTCATGAGTATAGAGTAAGTACAGCAGGGGCTGAGCGCGCAGCCTTGAGGTGCTCCCGTGCTGATTGTTATCGAGGCTGATGCATTTCCCCCAATACGAACAGACTGTGGTCTGTGGATGAGGGAGTCGAGGATCCAATTGCAGAGGGATGCACAGAGACCCAGATCTACGAGCTTGGTAAGCAGCTTGGAGTAGCAATGTTACAACATTTTTAGATTTAAAAAATCAAGTCTGTAATTTACCCCATCAGATAAAGCATAAAAAGAAGTTTAATTTGACACCTAATTCACTTTCATATCTCAAGTATTTAAACAGTTATGGCCATTTTCATACTCGGAAATTAGCATCTTGTTCCCTATTGATTTTCTATGGACATAACAAAAAAGCTGTGATCGTGGACAGTCAAAAGCCCATAACCTTCTTAAAAATTAAGAGAACTGAATGAAATTTTCAGTTATCATAGATTGAACCATTCTGAAACAAATATAAAATAATCTAACTTGGATGACCTGAAATTAAAGCATATAATTAGTTAGTTACCCAATTGTAGCTAATTTCAAACTTCAATTACTAGATCTAAACATCTATCCATTTCTTAATAAATGATTAACGTTTTTAAATAGCCCAAGTGTCCAAATAATATTCATAAATAATTCACGATAAAACATGATTTTAAAATCTCATTTACATTCATTTATAGGCCAAATGGAAGGAATTTAGTGTTCAATTGCTGTAAATTAGTCAATTTAAATCAGCTTTCTAGTGGGTTCCTGTGAACGCGCTGGTTTAGAACGTTCACATTGCAGTGGATTTGTGCCCTCAAATGCCCAGAAAAATACTGCGGGATATAAAGAGCCCAAAATGAACTATTCGCTATAGAAAACTTTATATACAGGGTTCTTAAGAAGCCCCTTTTAATGTAAAAATAAGGTACATACCTTTAATTGTTTGCTTTATAAAACCCTGGGGCTACGAGAGGTCGCGGGTTTAGAGAGTGATTTTTAAACTACTGTAACTATTATACAAGGCCGTAAAAACTAATAATACCTTTTGCGACGGGGTCTTTCAGCGATTTTCCGTTAATGATTTACTAGGCTGAACATTTTCGATTGCAACAGCCTAGTAAAAATCGCGTTTTAAACCCGCCCCCTCTAAACAGCGCCAAAATCGCGCACACGGGCTGGGGCAGATTCCCAACGACGATTCAGGTAGGTTTTGCAACATACCTACTTGGAGGGGATGATTGTGTTAAATGCCGAGCTGTAAACAGGCCATTCGGCCCACCTATTCCACACCGACCAGCGATCACCCCGTACATTAACACTATTTTACACACACTAGGGACAATTTACGATTATATCGAAGCCAATTAATCTACAAACCTGCACGTCTTTGGAGAGTAGGAGGAAACCGAGAGCACCCGGAGCACTTCTGTTCCCGATGGGAGAGTGGAGAGGAGGGAGTGACCGGGGGGTGAGACTGGTCCTTTATGATGCTGCTGGCCTTGCCGAGGCAGCGTGATGTGTAGATGGAGTCGATGAAAGGGTCTGTGTGATGGTCTAGGCTGCGTCCCGTTCAATTCAATTCAATTCAATTCAACTTTAATGTCATCGCACAAATACAAGTACGAGTACAACGAAATGCAGTTTCGCGTCAGTCCGTAGTAGTTGTACATAAAGAAATTAATAAAAAAAATAGAAAGAGAGAAGATACAGAATAATAAAAAAATACAGAATAATTAAACAATGGGGACGGAGGGACCGGAGAAATCTATCGGCGGGACTCCAAGTTCAGCAATGTGATTGTATTGTTGTAGAAGCTGTTCCTCATCCTGCTAGTACGTGACCTGGGGCTCCTGTATCGCCTCCCTGATGGGAGGAGGGCAAACAGTCCATGGTTGGGGTGCGAGGGGTCTTTGATGATCTTCCCAGCCCGTCTCAGACACCGTTTTTGGTGGAGGGCATCCATGGCAGGGAGCGGGGCACCGATGATGCGCTGCGCGGTTTTCACCACCCGTTGTGAAGCTTAAATGGGAAGTGTCGTTTAGGAACAGCTCTGCGAGGAATTGCAGCGCAATTGTGGACGCGGCCCAGCCCGTCACGCCGACCGTTAGCTGGGACACGTTGGCCGGTGTGGGCAAGGTGGGCCGAAGGGCCTGTTTCCACACTGTATCACTCTATGACTCCACGAGATCACTGAGACGGAGTCGACGGTGGGGAGTCTGGTTCATTGCGATCAGTTGACACACTTTCAATAGACAATAGATATTAGGTGCAGGAGTGGGCCATTCCTGCCTTCTCCTCATATCCCCTGACTCCACTGTCTTTAAGAATTCTTTTAAAGCCTCTGTCCCACTTAGGAAACCTGAACGGAAACCTCTGGAGACTTTGCGCCCCACCCAAGGTTTCCGTGCGGTTCCCGGAGGTTTTTGTCAGTCTCCCTACCTGCTTCCACTACCTGCAACCTCCGGCAACCACCTGCAACCTCCGGGAACCGCACGGAAACCTCCGGGTTTTTTTGGGGTTTTTTAAAATTTATTTTTTAATTTTTTATTTTTATTATTGTTTTTTTTAAATTGTTTTTACTCTCCCTTTTAATGTTTTTATTGTTGTGTAATAAAGTTATTATTATTATTATGTTATTGAAAGAATCCAGAGAATTGGCCACCACTGCCTTCTGAAGCAGAGAATTCCACAGACTCACAACTCTCATTCCCATTCCTGCCTTTTCCATATATCCCCTGACTCCACTATCTTTAAGAGCCAGATCTAGCTCTCTCTTGAAAGAATCCAGAGAACTGGCCTCCACCACCCTCTGAAGCAGAGAATTCCACAGACTCACAACTCTCTGTGAGAAAAAGTGTTTCCTCGTCTCCGTTCCAAATGGCTTACCCCTTATTCTTAAACTGTGGCCCCGATTCTGGACTCTCCCAACATCAGGAACATGTTTCCTGCTTCTAGCGTGTCCAATCCCTTAATAACCTTACATGTTTCAATAAGATACCCTCTCATCCTTCTAAATTCCAGCGAATACACACCCAGCCGCTCCATTCTCTCAGCATTTGACAGTCCCGCCATCCCGGGAATTAACCTGGTGAACCTACGCTGCACTCCCTCAATAGCAAGAATGTCCTTCCCCAAATTTGGGGACCAAAACTGCACACAATACTCCAGGTGTGGTCTCAGCATATATATATCAGCTCAGAATATAGTTCTCAGCATTGGACTAAGTCAATGGCAGGGTGGCACGGTGGCGCAGCGGTAGAGTTGCTGCCTTACAGCGCTTGCCGCGCCAGAGACCCGGGATCGGCCCTCGAGTCCACTGCGCCCATCATCACCAAGGTCCAATATGGCTCGTGTTCCTCTAAACCTTTCCTAACCATGTGTACAGTTTTGGTCTCCTAATCTGAGGAAGGACATTCTTGCCGTAGAGGGAGTACAGAGAAGGTTCACCAGACTGATTCCTGGGATGGCAGGACTTTCATATGAAGAAAGGCTGGATAGACTCGGCTTGTACTCGCTAGAATTTAGAAGATTGAGGGGGGGGATCTTATAGAAACAAACAAAATTCTTAAGGGGTTGGACAGGCTAGATGCAGGAAGATTGTTCCCGATGTTGGGGAAGTCCAGGACAAGGGGTCACAGTTTAAGGATAAGGGGGAAGTCCTTTAGGACCGAGATGAGAAAATCATTTTTCACACAGAGAGTGGTGAATCTGTGGAATTCTCTGCCACAGAAGGTAGTTGAGGCCACAGTTCATTGGCTATATTTAAGAGGGAGTTAGACGTGGCCCTTGTGGCTAAAGGGATCAGGGGGTATGGAGAGAAGGCAGGTACAGGATACTGAGTTGGATGATCATCGGGAGGAGAATGAGGAGTGCAGGGGAGAGATAAGACTTTGCCATCCATCACAGTGAGGAGGAGGTTACACAAAAAAGCTGGAGAAACTCAGCGGGTGCAGCAGCATCTATGGAGTGAAGGAAATAGGCAACGTTTCGGGCCGAAACCCTTCTTCAGACAGCCTGAAACATTGCCTATTTCCTTCACTCCATAGATGCTGCTGCACGCGCTGAGTTTCTCCACCTTTTTTGTGTAACCTTCGATTCTCCAGCATCTGCAGTTCCTTCTTAAACACAGTGAGGAGGAGTCTTGGTTCTTGTTCTTGTTTATATGACTGCAGAAACCACATTTCGTTTGAACCTCTGGGTTCAAATGACAACAAATAAATTGTACTGTATAGTATTGTATTATATAATATGACACATTGGAGAATAAATAATAAATACGAAGTAAGAAATATTGAATGGCGGTGCAGGCTCGAAGGGCCGAATGGCCTACTCCTGCACCTATTTTCTATGTTTCTATGTATCAGTCTATGAAGGACCTCAATGGGCAACCATCGACACCAGCTCTGTGGGGAAGAAGGTGAGTCTTTGCGACTGACAATGCCCAACGGTCACTGTGACATCTCCCGCTTAATTTGCAGGCGCTCCAGATAATGTCGTCAGGCCAGATAAGGACTGTAAATCAACGACAGGGCTGGCAAACAAGAAACAATGTGCTGGGTTTGCGTGCGATCTTGATACAGTTAAACAGGCTCCCCTTGCTCAGGGCTAAGTCTCCGACGTTAATGGAAATTGCAAAGAGGGGAAGTCACCGAATTGGATCATCCAGGTTAATGGTCAATTTATTTGTTGCTGGTCCCACACCAAAGGTCAGGCAGACTTCGCCGGGCGGCTGTGGGAAAAGAGCGGAGTCATCGCTCGCCTCTTGTCCTCCCTCTCCTTGCCCTACACCCCACCCCACCCCCCCCCCTCCGCTCCCCCAAGGAGCTGCCACTGAGGAAGGTGGATCTATGAGAGGCGAGCGCGATGGAGGACATACAGAGGTCAGAGGCGAGATCGGGCTGCGAGCGGAAGACCAGCGGATATCCGTTTCACCGGCGATCTCCGTGGATACTCACCGCCTTGTTTGCCGTTCAGGTGAGAAGCCCAACTTACCCGGCATCACCATTTCCTCGCCGTCGGCAACCGAGGCCTTAAATCCTCCGTGATTTCCCCCCCCCCCCCCCCGAGTTAGGCCCTCGAGTCCACTGCGCCCACCACCACCAAGGTCCAATATGACTCGTGTTCCTCTAAACCTTTCCTAACCATACGTACAATGGCTATTGTGCAATGGCAATGGTCCATGTGTCTGTCCAAAGCAAGCGCTGTCTGCGGAGGGCGCTCAGCATCGCCAAGGACTGCTCTCACCCCAACCATGGACTGTTTACCCTCCTACCATCCGGGAGGCGCTACAGGTCTCTCCGTTGCCGAACCAGCAGGTCGAGGAACAGCTTCTTCCCGGCAGCTGTCACTCTACTCAACAACGTACCTCGGTGACTGCCAATCACCACCCCCCCCCGCCCCCCCGGACACTTATTATTTTTTTTATTCAAATCGTTTGCTATGTCGCTCTTCAAGGGAGATGCTAAATGCATTTCGTTGTCTCTGTCCTGTACACTGACAATGACAATTAAAATTGAATCTGAATCTGAATCGGTACAGTTTTGGTCTCCAAACCTGAGGAAAGACATTCTTGCCATAGAGGGAGTGCAGAGAAGGTTCACCAGACTGATTCCTGGGATGTCAGGACTTTCATATGAAGAAAGACTGGATACACTTGGCTTGTACTCGCTGGAATTTATAAGATTGAGGGGGGATCTTATAGAAACTTACAACATTCTTAAAGGGGTTGGACAGGCTAGATGCAGGAAGATTGTTCCCGATGTTGGGGAAGTCCAGGACAAGGGGCCACACAGTTTAAGGATAAAGGGGAAGTCTTTTAGGACCGAGTTGAGAAAAACATTTTTCACACAGAGAGTGGAAATTCTCTGCCACAGAAGGTAGTTGAGGCCACAGTTCATTGGCTATATTTAAGAGGGAGTTAGATGTGGCCCTTGTGGCTAAAGGGATCAGGGGGTATGGAGAGAAGGCAGGTACGGGATACTGAGTTGGATGATCAGCCATGATCATATTGAATGGCGGTGCAGGCTCGAAGGGCCGAATGGCCTACTCCTGCACCTATTGTCTATGTCTATGTCTGCGGGGAGTTTCCATGTCCTCCCGCATCCCGCAGTGCGTTGTGTAGGTCTTGGCCCAGCTGGCCGTTTGCGAGTCACAGGCGCCAGGCGGAAGAGAGCTCTGCCGTTGTGGGAAACAGGATGGCAGGTTACTATCTAAATGGCGTCGAATTGGGAAAAGGGGGAGTATAGCGGGATCTGGGGGTCCTTGTTCATCTGTCGATGAAAACAAGCATGCAGGTACAGCAGGCAGTGAAGAAAGCGAATGGCATGTTGGCCTTTACAAGAGGAGTCGAGTATAGAAGCAAAGAGGTCCTTCTGCAGTTGTACAGAGCCCTAGTGAGACCACACCTGGAGTATTGTGAGCAGTTTTGGTCCCCTAATTTGAGGACGGACATTCTTGCCATTGAGGGAGTGCAGCGTAGGTTTACAAGGTTAATTCCCGGGATGGCTGGACTGTCATATGCTGAGAGAACGGAGCGGCTGGGCTTGTACACCTGTGGAGGCCGGTTCTCTGGATACTTTCAAGAGAGAGCTACATAGGGCTCTTAAAGATAGCGGAGTCAGGGGATAGGGGGAGAAGGCAGGAATGGGGTACTGATTGGGGTTGATCAGCCATGATCACATTGAATGGCGGTGCTGGCTCGAAGGGCCGAATGGCCTACTCCCGCACCAATTGTCTATTGCCCGAGCCGGCTGCCTGCAACCTTTTCCAGTGGTTCCGTCCGTGCCCGGGTGGTGCTAGAAAGGGACTACGCACAGCCCACGGGCACCCTGGGGGATTTCCGGGAGCTCTGGGTACCGCAGGGGGGTGGAATGCATCCTCAATAACGGATAAATCGTTTAGGAGAGAAGGAATGGGTGACGTTTTGGGCCGAGACCCTTGTTCAGACCCAAAGTAGGTTAATACTAACCCCTCCCTCACCCCCCCCCCCCCTCCCCTCATCATTGTTCACTTATTACCTGGAGAAAAAGGATGGGTGACTTTTCGGGTTTAGACTGCGTCTGAAATGTCACCCATTCCTTTCCCTTCAGAGATGCTGCCTGTCCCGCTGAGTTACTCTAGTGTTTTGTGTCTACCTTCTGTATAAACCAGCATCTGCAGTTCCTTCCTACACATTCCGCTTGTCTAGAAACATAGAAAAAAATAGGTGCAGGAGTAGGCCATTCGGCCCTTCGAGCCTGCACCGCCATTCAATATGATCATGGCTGATCATCCAACTCAGTATCCTGTACCTGCCTTCTCTCCATACCCCTGATCCCTTTAACATCTAACCACATCTAACTCCCTCTTAAATATAGCCAATGAACTGTGGCCTCAACTACCTTCTGTGGCAGCGAATTCCACAGATTCACCACTCTCTGTGTGAATTTTTTTTTTCTCATCTCAGTCCTAAAAGACTTCCCCCTTATCCTTAAACTGTGAGCCCGTGTTCTGGACTTCCCCAACATCGGGAACAATCCTCCTGCATCTAGCCTGTCCGACCCCTTAAGAATTTTGTGAGTTTCTGTAAGAAATTGTTTATGGGGAGAAGGCAGGAGAATGGGGTTGGGAGGGAGAGATAGATCAGCCGTGATTGAATGGCGGAGCAGACTTGATGGGTTGAATGGCCTAATTCTACTCCTATCCCTTATGATCTAAATAGCTCCGTCACGCTTCGATGTGTCGGTCTATCTGGTAGGAGTTCATTAATGCATTTCGTTGTCTCTGTACTGTACACTGACAATGACAATTAAAATTGAATCTGAATCTGAATCTGAGTTGTTAGGAAATGTGAGGTGAATAAAAATGGGATCAGTTTCAATGGGTGCTTGATATGCCAGATGGGCCAAAGGGCCTCGATGGGCCAAAGGGCCTCCTTCTACGCTGTTTCACTCCTTGATTCTACCACCTCTCCACTGATTTCCTGCTTTATGAATCTCCTTGCGACTCTCTGCGTGCTGTTCTAGGAGGTGATGTGGTCTACTTGTGTTAGGTTTGATTTGACTGGACAGCATGCGCATTGCATCTCTGCACACGTGATAATAAATAGGGCCGGCACGCTGGCGCAGCGGGAGACTAGCTGCCTTACAGTGTCAGAGACCCAGGTTCGATCCAGACAGTGCGTCCTGGGCTTGTACCTTCTCCCCGGGACCTGCGTGGGTTTTCTTCAGCTGCTCTGGTTTCCCCCCACGCGTACAGGTTTGCAGGCTAGTTGTCTTCTGTAAATTGAAAATCGTCTAGAGTGCGTGTAGGATGGTGCTGGTGTATGCGGTGATCGCTGGTCAGCCAGGGCTCGGTGGGCCAAAAGGACTGTGTCCACGCTGTATCCTAACTTACAGAGAAAGGTTGAGGCCAATTCTGGAGTATGGTGTACAATTTTGGTTGCCTAATTATAGGAAAGATGTCAACAAAATAGAGAGAGTACAGAGGAGATTTACTAGAATGTTGCCTGGGTTTCAACACCTAAGTTACAGAGATAGGTTGAACAAGTTAGGTCTTTATTCACTGGAGCGCAGAAGGTTAAGGGGGGGACTTGATAGAGGTCTTTAAAATGATGAGAGGGATAGACAGAGTTGACATGGAAAAGCTTTTTCCATTGAGAGTAGGGAAGATTCAAACAAGAGGACATGATTTGAGAATTAAGGGACAGAAGTTTAGGGGCAACATGAGGGGGAACTTCTTTACTCAGAGTGTGGTAGCTGTGTGGAATGAGCTTCCAGTGGAAGTGGTGGAGGCAGGTTCGATTTTATCATTCAAAAATAAATTGGATAGGTATATGGACGGGAAAGGAATAGTAAGATTAAACGAGTACTTACCAGTACGAAGTTTGATCTGTATTTTATGAGGAGTTACGGTGAGAGATTAAGTGAAGACCCCAGCTCCAGTGCGCATGCGGCATACTTCGAAGCAGCGGTGTGAAATCACAGAATAGACACAATATTTGAAGTAAGATAGTAAAGATCACGAGACATCAGTTTATTAGCTTGATCTGTATAATGAGGGTGGGAGCGGCGGGCACTTAATCCCTCACCGTAACTCCTCATAAAATACAGATCAAACTTCGTACTGGTAAGTACTCGTTTAATCTTACTATTTTACTTCGGAGTCACGTGAGTGATTCCGTGAAGACTTCAAAGTTCTGTGATTTCAAACCGTGTAACAGTTTTTATTTCACTCACTGCCGAAGTTTATGAGGGAGGAAGTGTTATCGTAATCAACCAGTGGATCTGCTTTCAAAAGAAACAGAAAGGTATTTGTTAACAATAACAACATAACAGAGCTCCTCTGAGCTTAAATTAATATTGCAGTTTGTAATATTCTCCTGCAATTAAATCAGGTTTATCAACGGTTTATAATAAAAAATGTTCTGAACGCGGTTCCCTTGACCATTCTGCTGTATTGAAAATGTGGTCAACCGGGATGTCCATTCGTTCAGCCGCTGATATCAATGCTGCCCTAGTGGAATGGGATTAAATGTATTATTATCTATTCCGGCAGCTTTCAGTACCTGTTTGAGCCACCTTGGAGTGGTTTGGCTCGTACCCCGTTTTGGGTTACTGTGGTTGACCCATAGGCTTTCCTCTCCCTCTAAGATAGTGGGTTGTGTCTATATATAGTAGTAGATGGGTCACCACACTCAACCTGGACTCTGGTGGGTAGGCCCGGAATCCCACCAGTGAATCGGGCGTTCCTGGTCCATATAGCCATATAACGACTACAGCACGGAAAACACAGGCGATCTCGACCCTGCTAGTTCGTGCCGAATCCATATACCTGCGAGTTAGATTTTACCAGACCTAAATATGAACTTGATGCGTCTGGGGTAATCACCATGTATCCAGTCTAGTTTATGGAGTGACCGGACTCTTTGAGCGTGTACGAGAGCCATAAGCATGAGCCTTTTTTAAAACATAGATTAAGCAAGCTGAGGGATCTGGCTGGTGCCATTCTCTGAGGTATGTCAATATCACACCAATATCCCATACATGGGTATATACCTGGGTGTTTGGGGCTTATCTTATAGTTGCCCTTCATAAGTTTACCTTCAGTGGATGGGATCCCATGCTCTGCTGACATGCGGTTTTAGATAAGCAGATAAGGCGCTCCATGCTGTATTTACGGCACTGTAACTCACCTTTTAGTCATGGTGTAGATGTTCCAGGAACTCCAATACGTCAGTGGTTGAATAGTTCGTTGTCCCTGCGTCGTGGCAGTATTTTACCCATGTTAGCTTTTAGTGACTGTTCGCAGGGATGCCGACATGGTGGTAATGGTTCCTTTGGATAATCCCAGTCCCTGGTAAGGTCTATTCAAAACCTGCACCCAGGAGTTTGATGTTCCCCTGGCATGGGTGGCTTATGCCTGATACTGGGTTGAGTCAGCAACCATGGTCCACTAGGGAAATCCATAGGTGACTCGCCCACCGTGTCGTGATGAACTGGGAACCATGGCTGTAGGCCGGTCGGGCACGTTCAATATCTCGGAGACAGATCCCATCTGTATTGCGAAGTGCCCGACGGATGAGGCAGAAGGGAGGAAGGCAAAGCAGAAATTCCCCCTTCCAGCGTATAGGCATCTATCGCTGCTGCCTCTAATCTGGTTCCTAAGTCACATACATGGGTTACTGGTGATTCCGTCTTGTGCAACCAAATTGATATCTGGCTTTCAAACTGCTTAATAAATTTAGCAGATATTTTGGGTTATGACATCTATTCAATGTAATCATAAATTGTACCCCGTGACATGGTGTCTCCTACTGTGTTCTAGCTTCCTAGGACATAGGCAGCTGATAGTTAAAATGTCTTTTGACACACCATTGCCAGATTTGTTTGACCAATTTGTTGCACAATAATGATTATTATGCTCCCCATATGGTTGATACAAGCCACCACCATAGTATTATCAATCCGTAACCACATATGTACGTGCTGCATTTGAAATGCATATGCTTTTTAGCCCAATAGGCGATCACCAATCCCAAGAAGTTGATGCCCGGTATGTGTAGTAACGATGTTTGTGACTTGGTCCATCTGTTACCTGTGCTGGATATGGAGTTTAGTTGCTCCCCAGCCTAAAGTACTGGCATTGGTTTTTAAAAATAACCAAGTTGGGATTGGTGATGATAATAGGGCTGAAAACTATGCCAAATATATGTCTGCCCACCACCTTAATTGTGATATAGCTTCAGTGGGTACATTCATGATTTGATTATAGTGACCCAAGTGTCTTGGCAAAGTAACAGTCATATGGACGGAATTGTTATTGAAGCCCAGATAATCCTTGGAAGTAACGCTTCAATTCTGGTTTATCTGGGCGTGGGATGAACCTCAGCTTTAGGGAGCTGTTTCGTAGCTAGAACTGCTCCACAGCTAATTCCTTTGTTTCCCCTAATATGAGGATATCATCCAATATGTGCCATGATTATGCTTGTTTTCTTAATATTTTCATGGCCATTTTTAATAGTTTAGGGCGGAGGTTTAGACCATATGAAATGCTATATGCTCCCATGGTTGCCCTAACCGGGATATCCATGATCCAGGTAAATATATTTAGGTATCTATAATGATCCTAGTGTATGGTATAAGATAGTTAGCATCTCCCATATCAATGCTCCCCATAGGTATCCTAGGGAGATCAGATGTCTGGCAGTGACAAAACTCCACCTCCATCTTAAAGTGGATATACTCAACAGATTTATTTAGTGATATTAGATCAATGATGATGCTACATTCATCATCTTTTATAGTTTTGGTGAATATATTCGATACAAATTCCAATCCGTTTAGTAATGTGCCTGTTTAGTTCAGCTTGCCTTCTCACTTCTCTTTTCTTAGAGGGAGAAACAGCCCTTTGGGCGCATTGCTGAACTGGCAGTAAAATGCCCAATTTGAATTCGTTTTTATCCTCTAATGCTGTTGAGTATATTTTGGTTATTTGTGACAGCATCCCATGCTTAGCCCACTCCCCATGCAGTTTAGTAGAACACCCTTGTTTTAGTGTAAACTGGGAGGAACCAGACTACCTACCTCCATGCTTGTTGTTTTTCATGAAGGCGTAGTTTGCTGGTATGCTGGTGCTGTCGGTGGGGCGGCGCATCTTCCCACGGCTCCGCTCTGGGCCCCGTCTAAAAAGAACTATGGGGATCTGCAGCGGTCACCAGGCTTTCACCAGTCCTTGTTTGATATTGCTGGTGGATGCCGAGGGGTGCTGCCAGCTGGGTGTTGGATGTGATGTCCTGCTCGTCCCATAGCCTGCTCCCTCTTCCCCGCAGCAGCGGTTTGCATAGCCCCATATATTCGGGGTTGCGGGCAGGTCTATATGCACCATCGTTCAGTCGAGTATCCCAAATATGGGAACATCTTAGGCGTCAGCACCAAAGGCGAGCAAAGGTGGTAACATCTTGACCTTCTGTAGAATTCGCTGCTTGTCTGTGAGTCTACGAGACCCAGCTGCCTGCGGATTTGCCTCTGGAAAGGCCTGTTCCTGCAGGGCTTTTGTTGGGAAGATGGTCGCGTGGAGGAGCCATGTAGTGGCCCACGACACCCAGTGGCTCTTCCTGATCCTGCCCCCCTGGCATACTGCTGTTCTCGTCCGCCTGCCCAGCACTTAAGCCAGCCCAGCCCTGGCCTCCTTAGCCCTTAAAAAAGGAGCATAAAGGATGCGCTAAATGGGAGGAGGCAAAGCACTCCACTCCGCTGTTGCATCAATCCCTCGACAAGGGAGATGGCTAGTGCAATAGCACTGGGGTAGGAGTCAGCTCCCTTGGCATTCAGCCAGTGCCCCTTTACACCGGCGGCACAGGGAGCGGCTCGGTGTCGAGTGAGCGGGAGCATTGAAATAGCTCCACCGCTACCGGTGGCTGCCTCCCAGATAAGGACCCTCGTGTGGAGTTGGGCAGGCAGTCCTTCTCCTGGAGGTGAACTTCATGACCTCCTCTGGCTTGGGGAGACAGACATACTCATTTTTGCTGTCTCCAACCTGTTCCAGCTTGGAGGAAGATGGCTCCTGTAGAACCTGTAAATTGGTAAGATTTTCCCCTTACCTGTATGTAGAGGCTGCCTGCCGTTTTCCAGGCGGCGTTGTGGCGGTTCCCGGGCGGTGATTCTCCTGGTCAGGAGTCTGCAGGGCTGCCGGTCGGGTTTTTTTAAATTTCCCGCCGGTCCGCGGCTGTACGGAACAGCTGTTCAGCGGACCGGCATAGCGCAGCTCCTAGCAGCGGTCCGCAGCGTTAGCGGTCCGGGTGGCACCTTTGGTCCGCAGCGTTAGCGGTCCGGGTGGCACCTTGTCCCCGTCACTGTCGGCCCCACGCTGGAGTCGAAACGGGGCCTGCTCACCATGCCTCACTTTGCTCCCCCTGGAGCAAAAACCACAAGGCCCGATTAAGGTAAGTACTTACCTCTCGTCCTTGGATGCGGGAGCTGCCCGACTCCCGCTGGCTGCCGCGTTCTGCACGCTGTGCGATTATGCCGCATGCGCACTGGAGCTGGGGTCTTCACGGAATCACTCACGTGACTCCGAAGTAAAATGGAGGGTTATGGTCTGAGTGCAGGTAGATGGGACTAGGTGAGAGTAAGTGTTCGGCACGGACTAGAAGGGCCGAGATGGCCTGTTTCCGTGCTGTAATTGTTATATGGTTATCTCTAAAGTCCAAATAAACTATAACGAACTAAAGGGCCTGTCCCACATGGCCATGTTTTCGGCGACTGCACCTATTGTCTCCCTAGCTGCAGTTAGACAATAGACAAAAGGTGCAGGAGTAGGCCATTCGGCCCTTCGAGCCAGCACCGCCATTCAATGTGATCATGGCTGATCATCCCCAATCAGTACCCCGTTCCTGCCTTCTCCCCATATCCCCTGACCCCCTATCTATCTCTCTCTTGAAAGTATCCAGAGAAGCGGCCTCCACCGCCCACTGAGGCAGAGAATTCCACAGACTCACCACTCTCTGTGTGAGAAAAAGTGTTTCCTCGTCTCCGTTCTAAATGGCTTTACCCCTTATTCCTAAATTGTGGCCCCTGGTTCTGGACTCCCCCAACACTGGGAACATGTTTCCTGCCTCTAGCGTGTCCAAACCCTTAATAATCTTATATGTTTCAATGAGATCCCCGCCCCTTTCCCCCATCCCTCTACATTCAGTTTGAAGAAAGGAACCGCCTTAAAACGTCACCCATCCTATTTCTCCGGAGACGCTGCCTTGCACGCTGAGTTACTCCAGCGCTTTGTGTCGTTCATATTCAACAGCAACAGGTTGGTTCCACCAAGATGCAGCACAGAACGCCACAGGAGACCCTTCTTCCCTGTGGCTATCGAACCGTACACCTCCTCCCCCCTTCTGTCGTGGGTTTAGCTCAGTTCGGCGATACAGCGCAGAAACAGGCCCTTCGGCCCACCGAGTCCGTGCTGACCAGCGATCCCCGCACACTAACACAATCCTTCACACATGAGGGATCATTTACAATTGTTTTACCGAAGCCAAATAACCTACAAACCTTTGGGATGAGGGAGGAAACCGGAACAAACCCGCACACTCACAAGGTGTACGTGCAAACTCCGCACAGACAGCACCGTGGGGCGGTTACAGTGGTAGAGTTGCAACCTGACAGAGCCGGAGTCCCGGGTTCGATCCCGACTACGGGCGCTGCTGCCTGTACGGTGTTTGCACGTTCTCCCCGTGGCCCGCGTGGGTTTTCTCCGGGCGCTCCGGTTTCCTCCCACACTCCAAAGACGTGCAGCGCTGTACGTTAATTGGCGTAGATAAAAATGGTAAATTGTCCCGTGTGTGTAGGACAGCGCTGGTGTAAAGGGTGATAGACAGTCGACGCGGACACGAGGAACTGCAGGTGCTGGTTTAACGTGGCGGGGGAAAAAGACACAAAGTGCTGGAGTAACACAGCAGGTCAGGCAGCATCTCTGGAGGGAAAGGAGGAGTGATCTGAAACGTCAAAGAGTGACCCAGTGTGGAAACAGGCCCTTCGGCCCAACATGCCACCATCACCAGCCAACAATGTCCCATCTACTCTAGTCCCACCTGCCTGCTCTTGGTCCATATCCCTCCAACCCTGTCCTATCCATGTACCTGTCCAACTGTTTCTTAAACAATGGGATAGTCCCAGCCTCAACTCCCTCCTCTGGCAGCTTGTTCCATGCACCCACCGTGTGAAAAAGTTGCCCTTCAGATTCCTATTAAATCTTCTCCCCTTCACCTTGAACCTGTGTCCTCTGGTTCTCAATCCCTCTACTCTGGGCAAGGGGACTCTGTGCGTCTACCCGATCGCATTTGCGCGCAAAGATTTCGTTTGCTACGAAAATTTAATCGGAGTTTACTGGACTTTACCTTGCACTAAACGTTATTCCCTTTATCATGTATGTGTACACTGTGTCCGACTTGATAGTAATTAAGGTTAGGTCTTTATTCTTTGGAGCGCAGAAGGTTAAGGGGGACTTGATAGAGGTCTTTAAAACGATGAGAGGGATAGACAGAGTTGACGTTGATAAGCTTTTTCCATTGAAAATAGGGAAGATTCAAACAAGAGGACATGATTTGAGAATGAAGGGACAGAAGTTTAGGGGTAACATGAGGGGGAACTTCTTTACTCAGAGAGGGGTAGCGGTGTGGAATGAGCTTCCAGTGGAAGTGGTGGAGGCAGGTTCGATTGTATCATTTAAAAATAAATTGGATAGTTATATGGACGGGAAGGGAATGGAGGGTTATGGTCTGAGTGCAGGTAGATGGGACTAGGTGAGAGTAAGTGTTCAGCACGGACTAGAAGGGCCGAGATGGCCTGTTTCCGCGCTGTCATTGTGTTAGGGTTATACGCGCGATGTCGCGCACAACTACATACCCCCCCGCGCTTCTCAGCGGCCACACGACGCCCGTACGCCTCAACGCGACCATGGAGTCGCGTAATTTCACGTGCCAAGGACACGCAAGTGGGACAGGCCCTTTAGCTTCAGGGGGCCGAGGGGAGAAGCTGAAGGAAGATGAGCGGGGTAAGGTCTTTTACACATGGGGCGGCGGGTATCTGGAACGCACACTCGCTGGGATGGTGTTGCAGGCGGATACAAATAATGGCGTTTCAGAGACTTGAAGACAGGGTTCACAGGTCACTATTCTTGGAAAGGTATGTTTGTTGACTATCATGCTTGAATGGGATTTTGAACTTTGCTCAATGCAAGACTGATGCCACGAGCTGTAATCATGAACCTACTGTACTGTTATAAAACAACTTCAACCATGCCAAGTTAATTTAACTCAGCTTGTACTCGCATTGATAGCAAAAAAGGATTTGAGTATAGGAGCAGGGAGGTTCCACTGCAGTTGTACAGGGTCTTGGTGAGACCACACCTGGAGTATTGCGTACAGTTTTGGTCTCCTAATCTGAGGAAGGACATTCTTGCCATAGAGGGAGTACAGAGAAGGTTCGCCAGACTGATTCCTGGGATGGCAGGACTTTCATATGAAGAAAGACTGGATAGACTCGGCTTGTACTCGCTAGAATTTAGAAGATTGAGGGGGGGTCTTATAGAAACGTACAAAATTCTTAAGGGGTTGGACAGGCTAGATGCAGGAAGATTGTTCCCGATGTTGGGGAAGTCCAGGACAAGGGGTCACACAGTTTAAGGATAAGGGGGAAGTCTTTTAGGGGGAAGAGATGAGAAAAACATTTTTCACACAGAGAGTGGTGAATCGGTGGAATTCTCTGCCACAGAAGGTAGTTGAGGCCACAGTTCATTGGCTATAATTTAAGAGGGAGTTAGATGTGGCCCTTGTGGCAAAAGGGATCAGGGGGTATGGAGAGAAGGCAGGTACGGGATACTGAGTTGGATGATCAGCTATGATCATATTGAATGGCGGTGCAGGCTCGAAGGGCCGAATGGCCTACTGCTGCAGCTATTTTCTATGTTTCTAACCCACGAGTTCATAGGGTCCAGGAGCAGAATTATGCCATTCAGCCCATCAAGCCGGCAGGGTGGCACGGTGGCCTAGCAGGGGAGCTACTACCTTACAGCACCAGAGACCCGGGTTCGATCCCGACCATGTTAATTCCGTATCTAATCTCACCCTCACCCCCTCTAGTCCGGTTCAGCCAAACAACCTACACGAACACTGGAATTCCAGCTCTATTTTATTGTATACAATACCGCGGGGCCGATCCTCAGAACCGCTCACTTGAGCCCAATACAACCTCGCGCATATAGGACAGACTCGCAAATCGAGGCAATTGACCCACCCCAACTAACTCCCCACCCCTTTATATAGCATGTTACAAAATTTTGAGATTTAAAAAATCAAGCAATTCATCCCATCACATAAAGCGTAAAAAGAAGTTTAATTGGACACCCAATTCACTTTCATATCTTCAGTATTAAAAAAGTTATGGCCATTTTCATACTCGGAAATTAGCATCTTGTTCCCTATTGCTTTTCCATTGACTTAACTCAAAAGCTGTGATCGAGGACAGTCAAAAGCCCATAACTTTCTTAAAGATTAAGAGAACTGAGTGAAATTTTCAGTTATTCTAGATTGAAGCATTCTGAAACAAATATGAAACAATCTTACTTGGATGACTTGAAGTTAAAGCATATAATTAGTTACCAAATTGTAGCTGATTACAAAATTCAATTACTAGATCTAAACATCTATCCATTTCGTAAGAAAAGGTTAACCTTTTTAAATAGCCTAAGTGTCCAAATAACATTCACACAATATAACATGATTTTTAAATCTCATTGTCATGAATTTATTGGCCAAATGGAAGGAATTTAGTGTGTAATTCACGTAAATTAATGGCCATTTAAATCATCTTGCGAGTGGGTTTTTGTGGAACGGGATCGATTGGAACGTAGCAGCGGTTTGCGGTGAATTTAAACCCCATATCGGCAGGAAAAACACTGCCGGTTTGTATATTCACATAATCACATTTTCGCTGATTAAATTTTGATTTAAGTAATTCTAAGAAGCAGGTTTATATGTAAAATAAACGACTTACCTTATGTTTTGTCCCTTACGTGAGATCTGTCGGCGTTGACGGCGTTAGAAGTAGCTTTTTATTTTACTCTAGTGCTTAAATTGTCCCGCGTTTTTTTTTTAAATTCCGAGAACGGCAGTCAGAACGATTTTTCAGCATCAGGTAGCAGCCCGAGAAATTATATCTCGGACAGGCAGGAGAAAACGGCATTTTAATCCAGTCCCCCCCCCCCCCCCTCAAAGGCGCCAAAGTCGCGCACACGGCCAGTGACAGAACTGCAGCGCCGCTGAAGGTAAGTTTCGTAACATACCTACTTTATACCCCTTCCGAACTAAGGGTGTGCGAAAGTACTTCGGGGGAGGCAACCCCTACAAGACAATGACTGACACTGGCTGCATAATACATCGAATGAGGACTCTTTGGCCCAATCAGTTTCAACACATAGCACTGAGAGAGAAACACTTCCATTAAGTGAAGAAGCATTACCATGAGATAAAGAAACATCTTTGGTGAGGCCACTCTTCTGGAACATTCACAAGTACCAGGGGAAAGGTTACTGCAACATAGTGTTTAAGAGGGAACTGCAGATGCTGGAGAATCGAAGGTTACACAAAAAAGCTGGAGAAACTCAGCGGGTGCAGCAGCATCTATGGAGCGAAGGAAATAGGCAACGTTTCGGGCCGAAACCCTTCTTCAGACTGATCGGGGGCGGGGGTGGGTGGGGACAAGAAAGGGAAAAGGAGGGGGAGCCCGA
Organism: Leucoraja erinaceus; assembly: GCF_028641065.1. Taxonomy (NCBI): domain Eukaryota; kingdom Metazoa; phylum Chordata; class Chondrichthyes; order Rajiformes; family Rajidae; genus Leucoraja; species Leucoraja erinaceus. The sequence goes on along the minus strand of NC_073383.1, from coordinate 78,403,209 downwards.
AGGCTGGGGGATGGGAGGAGACAGCAGGGGGGCTGAGGAAGGGGAGGAGACAGCAAGGACTAACAAAATTGGGAGAATTCGATGTTCATGCCCCCGGGATGCAGACTCCCCAAACGGAATATGAGGTGCTGTTCCTCCAATTTCCGGTGCTGCTCGCTGTGGCCATGGAGGAGACCCAGGACAGAGAGGTCGGAGACGGAGTGGGAGGGGGAGTTGAAGTGCTGAGCCACCGGGAGGTCAGCTTGGTTATTGCGGACCGAGCGGAGGTGTTCGGCGAAACGATCGCCCAACCTCCGCTTGGTCTCACCGATATAGATCTGCTGACATCTAGAGCAGCAGACGCAATAGATGAGGTTGGAAGAGATGCAGGTAAACCTCTGTCGCACCTGGAACGATTGCTTGGGTCCTTGAACGGAGTCGAGGGGGGAGGTAAAGGGACAAGTGTTGCATCTCTTGCGGTTGCAAGGGAAAGTGCCCGGGGAGGGGGTGGACCGAGAGGGAAGGGAAGAATTGACAAGGGAGTTATGGAGGGAGCGGTCTTTGCGGAAGGCAGATATGGGGGGAGATGGGAAGATGTGGCGAGTGGTGGGGTCACGTTGGAGGTGGCGAAACTGACGGAGGATTATTTTTTGTATGTGATGGCTGGTGGGGTGAAAGGTGAGGACTAGGGGGACTCGGCCCTTGTTGTGAGTGCGGGGATGGGGAGAGAGAGCAGTGTTGCGGGGTATGGAAGAGACCCTGGTGCGAGCCTCATTTATGGTGGAGGAGGGGAACCCCCGTTCCCTGAATAGTGCAACATAGTTGTGAAGTAACATTTCCCCAATCAATCACAGGCATGCCTTTAGCATCAGGGCATAGCTTCACCTGCAGAATCCCGGACATCTTGGCAACCTGTAGGCCACCTGGACAGAAACCTTCTGCAACCCCTTCCCAGCCTTCAGAATCCCTGGAGCCATCCATGTCACATGGGTCTCCAGCTACCCTGCTAATGATGTCACCCTGATGAGGCCGTCCCACTTACGCGACTTTTTTGGCGACTGCTGGCGCCCGCCATAGGTCGCCGAAAATATTCGACACGTTGCAAATCCAGCGGCGTCCAGAAAGACGCTACGACTCTCTGGGCGACTGAGGAGACGACTCACGACCGTACAGGCGGCATGTCGCGGGGTGAAGCCTGTACGGTCGTGAGTAGTCGCCCAGAGAGTCGTACCTTGTTCTGGTTGCCGCTGGATTTTCAACATGTTGAAAATTTTCGTCGTCCTGAGACGACCTATGCCGGCAGTCGCCGAAGAAGTTGCGTAAGTGGGACAGGCCCTAGAGTGAAGCAAGTCTCACAGACATCATCACTAGACATCTGCCATTTTCCCCAAGAAACCAAATCCCTGCGTATTCACAACAACTGGTGCCTGTCTGTGCGGAGTTTGCACGTTCTCCCCGTGACCCGCGTGGGTTTTCTCCGGGATCTCCGGTTTCCTCCCGCACTCCAAAGACGCGCAGGTTTTTTGGTTCATCGGCTCTGGACGAATGTGAAATTGTCCCTGGTGTGTGTAGGATAGTGTTTGTGTGTGGGGATCGCTGGATGGTGCGGGCTCGGTGGGCCGAAGGGCCTGTGTCTTTGAAACGAGACCAAAACAGACTAAATTAAATTTGGATTGAAATCTTGGTAAAATGTCGGCAAGCATCTACTCGCATCTGAAACTGATCCATGGCCCATGAAGTGATAGAGTTTTATTTATCTTCTTTACTGAATGGTTAGCAAGAAGGTGGCATTTTTCGACCGCAGAGTTTCTCCCCATACCTCTGGCACTGGTACTAATCAAGAATTTGTCACTCCGCACAACGTGTTAAACCACCAGGTTAGGAGGAAGTACCTAAGGTACAGCAGGCACTGAAGAAAGCGAATGGCATGTTGGCCTTTACCACAAGAGCAGTTGAGTAGAGGAGCAGAGAGGTCCTTCTGCAGTTGTACAGGGCCCCAGTGAGACCACACCTGGAGTACTGTGTGCAGTTTTTGGTCCCCTAATTTGAGGAAGGACATTCTTGATATTGAGGGAGTGCAGCGTAGGTTTACAAGGTTAATTCCCGGGATGGCGGGACTGTCGTATGCTGAGAGAATGGAGCAGCTGGGCTTGTATACTTGGGAGTTTAGAAGGATGAGAGGGAATCTTATTGAAACATATAAGATTATTAAGGGTTTGGATATGCTAGAGGCAGGAAACGTGTTCCTGATGTTGGAGGAGTCCAGAACCAGGGGCCACAGTTTAAGAATAAGATAAGCCATTTTGAACGGAGACGAGGAAACAATTTTTCTCACAGAAAGCTGTGAGTCTGTGGAATTCTCTGCCTCAGAGGGCGGTGGAGGCCAGTTCTCTGGATACTTTCAAGAGAGAGCTAGATCAGGCTCTTAAAGATAGTTGAGTCAAGGGATATATGGAGAAGGCAGGAACGGGGTACTGATTGGGGATGATATTTAGCTATATTTAAGAGGGAGTTAGATGTGGCCCTTGTGGCTAAAGGGATCAGGGGGTATGGAGAGAAGGAAGGTACAGGATACTGAGTTGGATGATCAGCCATGAACATATTGAATGGCGATGCTGGCTCGATGGGCCAAATGGCCTACTCCTTCACCTATTGTCTATTGTCTATTGACCTGGTGGGGTGTTTCCTCAACTAGACTAGTTCATTGGTCTGTGTAAATTGTCCCCAATGCGTAGGATAGAACGAGGCTGTGGGGAATCATTGGTCGGCCCGGACTCGATGGGCCGAAGGGCCTGTGTTTGTGCTGTATCTCTAAACTAAACTAAACTACCAGCTGCACGGTGGCGCAGCGGTTGGGCTGCTGCCTTACAGCGCCAGAGACCCGGGTCCGATCCCGACTACGGGTGCTGTCTGTACGGAGTTTGCACGTTCTCCCCGTGACCTGCGTGGGTTTTCTCCGAGATCTCCAGTTTCCTCCCACACTCCAAAGACGTGCGGGTTTGTAAGTTAATTGGCTGGGTGAATTGATAAATTGTCCCCAGTGTGTATAGGATAGTGTTAATGCTCGTGGATGTATATGGGTCGGCACGGACTCGGTGGGCCGAAGGGCCTGTTTCCGCGCTGTATCTCTAAACTAAAATAAACTAAGCTACCACGCCACTGTGCTGACCTTGCCGGCTCTTGATCGAAAGGATTGACAGTCACTCAGCGATTAGTACGGGTGTCAGGGGTTATGGGGAGAAGGCAGGAGAATGGGGTTTGGAGGGGGAGAGAGATCAGCCATGATTGAATGGCGGAGTAGACTTGATAGAAACATAGAAACATGGTGCAGGAGTAGAGGCCATTCGGCCCTTCGAGCCTGCACCGCCATTCAATATGATCTTGGCTGATCATCCAACTCAGTATCCCGTACCTGCCTTCTCTCCATACCCCCTGATCCCTTTAGCCACAAGGGCCACATCTAACTCCCTCGTAAATATAGCCAATGAACTGGCCTCAACTACCTCCTGTGGCAGAGAATTCCACAGATTCACCACTCTCTGTGTAAAAAATGATTTTCTCATCTCGGTCCTAAAAGACTTCCCCCTTAACCTTAAACTGTGGTCTGGACTTCCCCAACATCGGGAATAATCTTCCTGCATCTAGCCTGTCCAACCCCTTAAGAATTTTGTAATTTTCTATAAGATCCCCCCTCAATCTTCTAAATTCTAGAGAGTACAAGCCGAGTCTATCCAGTCTTTCTTCATATGAAAGTCCTGCCATCCCAGGAATCAGTCTGGTGAACCTTCTCTGTACTCCCTCTATGGCAAGAATGTCTTTCCTCAGATTAGGAGACCAAAACTGTACGCAATACTCCAGGTGTGGTCTCACCAAGACCCTGTACAACTGCAGTAGAACCTCCCTGCTCTTATACTCAAATCCTTTTGCTATGAATGCTAACATACCATTTGCTTTCTTCACTGCCTGCTGCACCTGCATGCCTACTATTAATGACTGGTGTACCATGACAACCAGGTCTCGTTGCATCTCCCCTTTTCCTAATCGGCCACCATTCAGATAATAGTCTACTTTCCTGTTTTTGCCACCAAAGTGGATAACCTCACATGTATCCACATTATACTGCATCTGCCATGCATTTGCCCACTCACCCAGCCTATCCAAGTCACCTTGCAGCCTCCTAGCATCCTCCTCACAGCTAACACTGCCCCCAAGCTTCGTGTCATCCGCAAACTTGGAGATGTTGCATTCAATTCCCTCATCCAGATCATTAATATATATTGTAAATAGCTGGGGTCCCAGCACTGAGCCTTGCGGTACCCCACTAGTCACTGCCTGCCATTCTGAAAAGGACCCGTTTACTCCAACTCTTTGCTTCCTGTCTGCCAGCCAGTTCTCTATCCACATCAATACTGAACCCCCAATACCGTGTGTTTTAAGTTTGCATACTAATCTCTTATGTGGGACCTTGTCGAAAGCCTTCTGGAAGTCCAGATACACCACATCCACTGGTTCTCCCCTATCCACGCTACTAGTTACATCCTCGAAAAATTCTATAAGATTCGTCAGACATGATTTACCTTTCGTAAATCCATGCTGACTTTGTCCAATGATTTCACCACTTTCCAAATGTGCTGCTATCCCATCTTTAATAACTGACTCTAGCAGTTTCCCCACTACCGATGTTAGACTAACTGGTCTGTAATTCCCCGTTTATTCTCTCCCTCCTTTTTTAAAAAGTGGGGTTACATTAGCTACCCTCCAGTCCTCAGGAACTACTCCAGAATCTAAAGAGTTTTGAAAAATTATCACTAATGCATCCACTATTTCTGCGGCTACTTCCTTAAGTACTCTGGGATGCAACTTATCTGGCCCTGGGGATTTATCGGCCTTTAATCCATTCAATTTACCTAACACCACTTCCCGGCTAACCTGGATTTCACTCAGTTTCTCCATCTCATTTAATCCCCGGTCCCTTGCAGATTATTTATGTCTTCTTTGGTGAAGACAGAACCAAAGTAGTTATTCAATTGGTCTGCCATGTTCTTGTTCCCCATGATCAATTCACCTGTTTCTGATTGCAAGGGACCTACATTTATTTTAATTAATCTTTTCCTCTTCACATATCTATAACAACTTTTGCAGTCAGTTTTTATGCTCCCTGCCAGTTTTCTTTCATAATCTATTTTCCCTTTCCTAATTAAGCCTTTTGTCCTCCTCTGCTGGACTCTGAATTTCTCCCAGTCCTCTGGTGGGCTGCTTTTTCTGGCTAATTTGTACGCTTCATCTTTTGTTTTGATACTATCCCTGATTTCCCTTGTTATCCACGGGTGCACTACCTTCCCTGGTTTATTCTTTTGCCAAACTGGGATGAACACTTGTTGTAGTTCATCCATGCAGTCTTTAAATGCCTTCCATTGCATATCCACCGTCAACCCTTTAAAAATCATTGGCCAGTCAATCTTGACCAATTCACGTCTTATACCCTCGAAGTCACCTTTCTTTAAGTTCAGGGCCCTTGTTTCTGAATTAACAATGTCACTCTCCATCCTAATGAAGAACTCAACCATATTATGGTCACTCTTGCCCAAGGGGCCACGCACAACAAGACTGCTAACTAACCCTTCCTCATTACTCAATACCCAGTCTAGAATAGCCTGCTCTCTCGTTGGTTCCTCTACATGTTGATTTAGAAAACTATCCTGCATACATTCCAAGAAATCCTCTTCCTCAGCACCCCTGCCAATTTGATTCACCCAATCTATATGTAGATTGAAGTCACCCATTATAACTGTTTTGCCTTTGTCGCAAGCACTTCTAATATCCTGTTTGATACCATCTCCAACTTCACTACTATTGTTAGGTGGCCTGTACACAACACCCACCAGCGTTTTCTGCCCCTTAGTGTTTCGCAGCTCTACCCATACCGATTCCACATCCTCCAAACTAATGTCCTTCCTTTCCATTGCATTAATCTCCTCTCTAACCAGCGACGCTACCCCACCTCCTTTTCCTTTCTGTCTATCCCTCCTGAATATTGAATATCCCTGGATGTTCAGCTCCCAGCCTTGGTCACCCTGGAGCCATGTCCCCGTGATCCCAACTATATCATAGTCATTAATAACTATCTGCACGTTCAACTCATCCACCTTATTACGAATGCTCCTTGCATTGAGACACAAAGCCTTCAGGCTTGTTATTACAACACTCTTACCCCTTACACAATTATGTTGAAAAGTGGCCCTTGTTGATTTTTGCCCTGGTTTTGTCTGCCTGCCACTTTTACTTTTCACCTTGCTACCTATTGTTTCTACCCTCATTTTACACCCCTCTGTCTCTCTGCTCTTGCACCCATTCCCCTGCCACATTAGTTAAAATCCCCCCCTCGAGGATGGGCCGAATGGCCTAATTCTGCTCCTATCACTTATGAACATGAACCTTTCACTGCCTATGGGAAAACCATTCACCTGAGTGATAACAGCTGGAATGGGCGATCGATGGTTGGTTTTGTGAGTTGAAGGGTCTGTTTCCATGCTGTATCTTACAGTCTAACAGTAGATGGCATTGGGCCAGTACTCGCTGCAGTTTAGAAGGATGAGGTGGGGGGAGGACCTCATTGAAACTTGCCGAATAGTGAAAGGCCTGGATAGAGTGGATGTGGAGAGGATGTTTCCACTAGTAACCATATAACCATATAACAATGACAGCACGGAAACAGGCCATCTCGGCCCTTCTAGTCCGTGCCGAACACTTACTCTCACCTAGTCCCATCTACCTGCACTCAGACCATAACCCTCCATTCCTTTCCCGTCCATATACCTATCCAATTTATTTTTAAATGATAAAATCGAACCTGCCTCCACCACTTCCACTGGAAGCTCATTCCACACCGCTACCACTCTCTGAGTAAAGAAGTTCCCCCTCATGTTACCCCTAAACTTCTATCCCTTAATTCTGAACTCATGTCCTCTTGTTTGAATCTTCCCTACTCTCAATGGGAAAAGCTTATCCACGTCAACTCTGTCTATCCCTTTCATCATTTTAAAGACCTCTATCAAGTCCCCTCCTTAACCTTCTGCGCTCCAAAGAATAAAGACCTAACTTGTTCAACCTTTCTCTGTAACTTAGTTGCTGAAACCCAGGCACAGCCTCCGAATTATTGGATGTTACTTTAGCAAGAAGCTGAGGAGGGAATTCTTTAGTCAGAGGGTGGTGGAACATAGAAACATAGAATCTGTGGAAAGCATCCAGAAAACCTGCCTCCACCGCACTCTGAGGCCGAGAATTCCACAGACTCACCACTCTCTGTGCAAAAACGTTTTTCCACGTCTCCGTTCTAAATGGCTTGCATCTTAATCTTAAACTGTGTGGCCCCTGGTTCAGGGCTCACCCTACGTTGGGAACATGTTTCCTGCCTCTAGCGTGTCCAAACCCTTAATAATCTTATATGTTTCAACAAGATCCCCTCTCATCCTTCTAAATTCCAGACTGTACAAGCCCAGCGGCTCCAGTTTCTCAGCATAACGACAGTCCCGCCATCCCGGGAATTAACCTTGTGAACCTACACTGCACTCCCTCAATAGCAAGAATGTCCTTCCTCAAATTAGGAGACCAAAATTGCACACAATACTCCAGGTGAATCTGCGGAATTCATTGCCACAGAGGGCTGTGGAGGCCAAGTCAATGGATATTTTTAAGGCAGAGACAGATAGATATGAGGGGTTATGGGGAGAAGGCAGGAGAATGGGGTTAGGAGGGAGAGATAGATCAGGCATGATTGGATGGCGGAGTAGACTTGATGGGCCGAATGGCCCAATTTTGCTCCTGTCCATTGTGACCTCATTCCATGGGGGTAATGTTTGTTTCTCTCTCTGTCCACAGCATGTGTTGGTCCAGGCGGCCTTGCTCCAGGTGGTACACTGTCTACTGATCGATGCCCTTCCATCGAACCAGAGGGCACGCCAGCACGGGTACCAGTTTATGGCAACTAGCCTCTTCTCCTCCGGCGTCTGCACCATCTTACAGACCACACTGGGCAGCAGGTAACCCACCTTCCATTTAGAATCACAGTGACAATAGACAATCGACAATAGGTGCAGGAGTAGGCCATTCGGCCCTTCGAGCCAGCACCGCCACTCAATGTGATCATGGCTGATCATCCCCAATCAGTACCCCGTTCCTGCCTTGTCCCCTGACTCCGCTATCTTTAAGAGCCCTATCTAACTCTCTCTTGAAAGCATCCAGAGCACTGGCCTCCACCGCCCTCTGAGGCAGAGAATTCCACAGACTCACAACTCTCCGTGTGAAAAACATTATTCCTCATCTCCGTTCTAAATGGCTTACCCCTTATTCTTAAACTGTGGCCCCTGGTTCTGGACTCCCCCAACATCGGGAACATGTTTCCTGCCTCTAGCATGTCCAAACCCTTTATAATCTTATATGTTTCAATAAGATTCCCTCTCATCCTTCTAAACTCCAGAGTGTTCAAGCCCAGCTGCTCCATTCTGTCAGCATACGACAGTCCCGCCATCCCGGGAATTAGCCGTGTAAACCTACGATGCAGTCCCTCAATAACAAGAATGTCCTTCCTCAAATTAAGAGACAAAAATTGCACACAATACTCCAGGTGCGGTCTCACCAGGGGCCTGTACAACTGCAGTAGGACCTCCTTGCTCCTAAACTCAAATCCTCTCGCAATGAAGGCCAAAATGCTATTAGCTTTCTTCGCTGCTTGCTGTCCCTGCATGCTTACTTTCAGTGACTGATGTACAAGCACACCCAGGTCTCGTTGCACCTCCCCCTTTTCCTAATCAGCCACCATTCAGATAAGGGCCTGTCCCACGAGCATGCGACTGCATGCGGCGAGCGCAACCTAACGTGGTCCCTTGAGCTGTACGGCCTCGCGGGGCCGGTCCCACTCCGATCGCCGGAGCCGTATGGAGTTGTGCGGAGCTGGTCCTGACATCACTCTGGGCTCTGAAAAACTGACCGTGTTCAAAAATTCCGCACGGCAACGGCCTGCCGGCCCGCAGCCGCCTCGACAGGCGTGTGCAGCGTCTTGACGCCGTACGTTACGCGCGAACTTCCCGCGGACTTCGCTCGAACTTCACGTCACTCGCTCGACCTCCGCGCGGCCCCCGCTTCCGGTTTGGTCGCGCTCGCCGCATGCCAGTCGCATGCTCGTGGGACCGGCCCTATAATAATCTACCTTCCTGTTCTTGCCAGCAAAGTGGATAACCTCACATTTATCCGCGTTAAACTGCATCTGCCATGCATCTGCCCACTCATCCAACCTGTCCAAGTCACCCTGCAACCTCATAGCATCCTCATCGCAGCTCACACTGCCACCCAGCTTTGTGTCGTCCGCAAACTTGGAGATGTCACGTTTAATTCCCTCGTCTAAATCGTCAATATAGAAATTAAAGTGCTAAAGTGTACTATCTTAGTTGTAGCATCAATTGGATGTTGCTGAATAAGAAAGTAATAGATAAAATAGAGTAAAGTGCAAGGTGCTGGAGGAACTCAACGGGCCAGGCGGCAAAAATTGGAGAGAAATGAACAGATCAGGTTTTGGCTTGGAATTTTGTCTGAAGGAAAGGTCCTGATCAAGAATGTTGTTTGATGTTGTCAAAGGGATTTGAGTATAAGAGCAGGGAGGTTCTACTGCAGTTGTACAGGGTCTTGGTGAGACCACACCTGGGGTATTGCGTACAGTTTTGGTCTCCTAATCTGAGGAAGGACATTCTTGTCATAGAGGGAGTGCAGAGAAGGTTCACCAGACTGATTCCTGGGATGTCAGGACTTTCATATGAAGAAAGACTGGATAGACTCAGCTTGTACTCGCTAGAATTTAGAAGATTGAGGGGGGATCTTATAGAAACTTACAAAATTCTTAAGGGGTTGGACAGGCTAGATGCAGGAAGATTATTCACGATGTTGGGGAAGTCCAGGACAAGGGATCACAGAGGTTATCCACTTTGGTGGCAAAAACAGGAAAGTAGACTATTATCTGAATGGTGATTAGGAAAAGGCGAGATGCAACGAGACTTGGGTGTCATGGTACACCAGTCATTGAAAGTAGGCATGCAGGTCCAGCAGGCAGTGAAGAAAGCGAATGGTATGTTAGCATTCATAGCAAAAGGATTTGAGTATAAGAGCAGGGAGGGTTCTACTGCAGTTGTACAGGGTCTTGGTGAGACCACACCTGGAGTATTGCGTACAGTTTTTGGTCTCCTAATCTGAGGAAAGACATTCTTGCCATAGAGGGAGTACAGAGAAGGTTCACCAGACTGATTCCTGGGATGTCAGGACTTTCATATGAAGAAAGACTGGATAGACTCGGCTTGTACATGCTAGAATTGAGGGGGAGATCTTATAGAAACTTACAACATTCTTAAGGGGTTGGACAGGCTAGATGCAGGAAGATTGTTCCCGATGTTGGGGAAGTCCAGGACAAGGGGTTACAGCTTAAGAATAAGGGGGAAATCCTTTAGGACCGAGATGAGAAGGGAGATATATGTTATGATAAGATCTATTTTTATGTAATGTTGCTCCTTGTCTGGATCTTGAGTCCGACATAAAGTTTATTATTATTATTATTGTTATTATTGTTATTATTCCAGATTGCCGCTGGTCCAATCACCATCTTTCGAATACTTGATCCCGGCGCTCATACTGATTGCACATCCTACGCAGAACAATGTCTCTCATTATAACGGTACGGTGCTGATCTTACAAAATTCTTAAGGGTTTGGACAGGCAAGATGCAGGAAGATTGTTCCCGATGTTGGGGAAGTCCAGAACAAGGTGTCACAGTTTAAGGATAAGGGGGACCGAGATGAGAACAAAATTTTTCACACAGAGAGTGATGAATCTGTGGAATTCTCTTCCACAGAAGGTAGTTGAGGCCACAGTTCATTGGCTATATTTAAGAGGGAGTTAGATGTGGCCCTTGTGACAAAAGGGATCAGGTGGTATGGAGAGAAGGCAGGTACAGGATACTGAGTTGGATGATCAGCCATGATCATATATAGAATGGCGGTGCAGGCTTGAAGGGCCGAATGGCCTACTCCTGCACCTATTGTCTATTTTTCTATGTTTTAGTAACGTCTCATTGCCACCCATGGAGACCGCCTCGTCTTTGGACTTGCTGGCGGCCATCGGCAAGCGAGGGTGGACCGTATTAGAGCAGCGTTCAGCAAAGGGGTCCAATGGTGGGACCAGGGTCTCGACCCGAAATGTTGCACCTTCCTTCTGTCCCGAGATGCTGCCTGACCCGCTGAGTTACTCCGGCGCTCTGCGTCCGTCTTCAGGTGTGTTCCTGGCGTTTGGCCTGTGGCGGGGGGCAACAAAGGGTGATCTAGAGCAGAACCACGTTGAGTGAAGATAGACGCAAAAATGCTGGAGTAACTCAGCGGGACAGGCAGCATCTCTGGGGAGAAGGAATTGGTGACGTTTCGGGTCGAGATCTTTCTTCAGACTGGTTAGGGAGAAGGGAAATGAGAGATATGGACGGTGATGTGGAGAGATACGGAACAACGAGTGAAAGATGTGCAAAAAAGTTACGATGATAAAGGAGACAGGTTATTGTTGGCCGTTTGTCGGGTGAAAACGAGACGCTGGTGCAACTTGGGTGGGGAAGGGATAGAAAGAGAGGGAATGCCGGGGCTACCTGGAGTGAGAGAAATCAAGAGTCATACCACTGGGCTGAAAGCTGGACAAGCGGAATATGAGGTGCTGTTCCTCCAATTGGCGTTTAGGCTCCCTCTGACAATGGAGGAGGGCTAGGACAGAGAGGTCAGTGTGGGAATGGGAGGGGGAGTTAAAGCGTTCAGCAACCGGGAGGTCAGGTTGGTTCAGCAGGACTACAGAAGGTATTCAGCGAAACGATCTCTGAGTCTGCGTTTTGGTCTCGCCGATATTGGTGGCCGATTAGGAAAAGGGGAGATGCAACGAGACCTGGGTGTCATGGTACACCTGTCATTGAAAGTAGGCAGGTACACAAAATTGCTGGAGGAACTCAGCGGGTGCAGCAGCATCTATGGAGCGAAGGAAATAGGCGACGTTTCGGGCCGAAACCCTTCTTCAGACTTGAAAGTAGGCATGCAGGTGCAGCAGGCAGTGAAGAAAGCGAATGGTATGTTAGCATTCATAGCAAAAGGATTTGAGTATAGGAGCAGGGAGGTTCTACTGCAGTTGTACAGGGTCTTGGTGAGACCACACCTGGAGTATTGTGTACAGTTTTGGTCTCCTAATCTGAGGAAAGACATTCTTGCCATAGAGGGAGTACAGAGAAGGTTCACCAGACTGATTCCTGGGATGTCAGGACTTTCATATGAAGAAAGACTGGATAGATTCGGCTTGTACTCGCTAGAATTTAGAAGATTGAGGGGGGATCTTATAGAAACTTCTTAAGGAGTTGGACAGGCTAGATGCAGGAAGATTGTTCCCGATGTTGGGGAAGTCCAGAACAAGGGGTCACAGTTTAAAGATAAGGGGGAAATCTTTTAGGACCGAGATGAGAAAAACATTTTTCGCACACAGAGAGTGGTGAATCTGTGGAATTCTCTGCCACAGAAGGTAGTTGAGGCCAGTTCATTGGCTATATTTAAGAGGGAGTTAGATGTGGTCCTTGTGGCTAAAGGGATCAGGGGGTATGGAGAGAAGGCAGGTACAGGATACTGAGTTGGATGATCAGCCATGATCATATTGAATGGCGGTGCAGGCTCGAAGGGCCGAATGGCCTACTCCTGCACCTAATTTCTATGTTTCTATGTTTCTCCCACGCTCCAAAGACGAATAAGGGGTAAGCCATTTAGAACGAAGATGAGGAAAGTACTTTTTCACACAGATGGTTGTGAATCTGTGGAATTCTCTGCCTCAGAGGGCGGTGGAGGCCAATTCTCTGAATACTTTCAAGAGAGAGTCGGATAGAGCTTTAAAAGATAGCGGAGTCAGGGGATGTGGGGAGGTGGCAGGAACGGGGTACTGATTGGGGATGATCAGCCTTGATCACAGTGAATGGCGGTGCTGGCTCGAAGGGCCGAATGGCCTCCTCCTGCACCTATTGTCTATTGACGTACAGGGTTATAGGTTCATTGGCTACGATAAAATTGTAAATTATCCCTGGTGTGTGTCGGACAGTGCTATTAACCATATCACAATGACAGCACGGAAACAGGCCATCTCGGCCCTTCTAGTCCGTGCCGAACACTTACTCTCACCTAGTCCCATCTACCTGCACTCAGACCATAACCCTCCATTCCTTTCCCGTTCCATATACCTATCCAATTTATTTTTAAATGATAAAATCGAACCTGCCTCCACCACTTCCACTGGAAGCTCATTCCACACACAGCTACCACTCTCTGAGTAAAGAAGTTCCTCCTCATGTTACCCCTAAACTTTTGTCCCTTAATTCTCAAATCATGTCCTCTTGTTTGAATCTTCCCTACTCTCAATGGGAAAAGCTTTTCCACGTCAACTCTGTCTATCCCTCTCATCATTTTAAAGACCTCTATCAAGTCCCCCCTTAACCTTGTGTGGAGCTATTGTGTGGAGAAGGCTGGTCAGTGTGGACCCGGTGGGCCGAAGGGCCTGTTTCCACCCTGCATCTCTAAACTAAACTAAGGAGTAACTCAGCAGGTGTGGAGAGCACGGATAGGTGATGTTTTTGGCCGAGACCCTTCTTCAGACTGAAGGGAGAAGCTGGAGAGGGGGAGGGGGGGAGAGGGGGAAGTGGAGTACCGGGTGCAGTCCAGGTGGAGTACAGGGAAGAGAGCTGTGTGGGTGGGAAAGTCAGTAAAGGGGAAATAAGTAAGTTATCTGAAACTGGTTCATTCACACCATCAGGTTGCAAGCCACCCAAGCTGAATGTGTGGACATAGCTTGATTAGGAGCTCCACCTTGTGGCGTGGCTCAGAGGTGCAGTCTGAAGAAGGGTCTCGACCCGAAACGTTGCCTATTTCCTTCGCTCCACAGAAGCTGCCTCACCCGCTGAGTTTCTCCAGCATTTTCGTCCGCCTCAGAAGTGCATGTCGTGAGCGCTTCTTTTTTGACTTAATTGGTTGAGAGTAGGACCTTGTAGGGTCTTGTAATATCTGCTGTTGGTACCATAGGGCGGGGTAATGGTAGAGTTGCAGCCATACAACAACAGATGTTTCTATGATTGGGTTTATATCTGGGACTTACAGGACATTGCAAGAACTTCACTTCAGGAGCAACGGAGAGCTGCGGCCATATCCCAACTGCATGTCCCACCTCCCAAGGCCCAACTCCAGGACAAGGGGTCACAGCTTAATTTTCACACAGAGAGTGGTGAATCTCTGGAACTCTCTGCCACAGAGGGTAGTTGAGGCCAGTTCATTGGCTATATTTAAGAGGGAGTTAGATGTGGCCCTTGTGGCCAAGGGGATCAGAGGGTATGGAGAGAAGGCAGGTACGGGATACTGAGTTGGATGATCAGCCATGATCATATTAAATGGCGGTGCAGGCTCGAAGGGCCGAATGGCCTACTCCTGCACCTAATTTCTATGTTTCTATATTTCTATGTTTCAGGTTTGTCAGTCAATTGGCTTCTGTAAATTGTTCACAAATTCATAAGAGATGGAAACATAGAAACATAGAAATTAGGTGCAGGAGTAGAGGCCATTCAGCCCTTCGAGCCTGCACCGCCATTCAATATTATCATGGCTGATCATCCAACTCAGTATCCTATACCTGCCTTCTCTCCATACCCCCTGATCCCTTTAGCCACAAGGGCCACATCTAACTCCCTCTTAAATATAGCCAATGAACTGTGGCCTCAACTACCTTCTGCAGCAGAGAATTCCACAGATTCACCATTCTCTGTGTGAAAAAAGTTTTCCTCATCTCGGTCCTAAATGATTTCCCCCTTATCCTTAAACTATGACCCCTTGTTCTGGACTTCCCCAACATCGGGAATAATCTTCCTGCATCTAGCCTGTCCAACCCCTTAAGAATTTTGTACGTTTCTATAAGATCCCCCCCCTCAACCTTCTAAATTCTAGCGAGTACAAACCGAGTCTATCCAGTCTTTCTTCATATGAAAGTCCTGACATCCCAGGAATCAGTCTGGTGAACCTTCTCTGTACTCCCTCTATGGCATGAATGTCTTTCCTCAGATTAGGAGACCAAAACTGTACGCAATACTCCAGGTGTGGTCTCACCAAGACCCTGTACAACTGCAGTAGAACCTTCCTGCTCCTATACTCAAATCCTTTTGCTATGAATGCTAACATACCATTCGCCTTCTTCACTGCCTGCTGCACCTGCATGCCTACTTTCAATGACTGGTGTACCATGACACCCAGGTCTCGTTGCATCTCCCCTTTTCCTAATCGGCCACCATTCAGATAATAATCTACTTTCCTGTTTTTGCCAGATAGAAGCAGAATTAGGCCATTCAGCCCATCAAGTCTACTCCGCCATTTAATCATGGCTGATCCATCATTCTCCTGCCTTCTCCCCATAACCCCTGGCACCCGTACTGATCAAGAATCTATTTATGTAAATGGCGTCAAGTTGGGAAAAGGGGAAGTACAACGGGATCTGGGGGGTCCTTGTTCATCAGTCTATGAAAGTAAGCATGCAGGTACAGCAGGCAGTGAAGAAAGCGAATGGCATGTTGGCCTTCATAACAAGAGCAGTAAAGAGGTCCTTCTGCAGTTAGATTTTATAACAAGAGGAATCGAATATAGGAGCAAAGAGGTCCTTCTGCTGTTGTACAGAGCCCTAGTGAGACCACACCTGGAGTATTGTGTGCAGTTTTGGTCCCCTAATTTGAGGAAGGACATTCTTGCTATTGGGGGAGTGCAGCGTAGGTTTACAAGGTTAATTCCCGGGATGGGCGGGACTGTCATATGCTGAGAGAATGGAGCGGCTGGGCTTGTACACTCTGGAGTTTAGAATACCCCTTTAATTAGATCGCCTAATTTGAGGAAAGACATTCTTGCTATTGATCGAGTTCAATCTGAGAGTCTCTGCCTGTACGGAGTTTGCACGTTCTTCCCGTGGCTGCAGCCAGACCATCGTGCGAACCAACCTCCCTCCCATTGACTCCATCTACACTTCACGCTGCCTCGACAAGGCCAGCAGCACAATCCAGGACCAGTCTCACCCCCCTGGGTCACTCCCTCTCCTCCCCTTGTCACGTCGAGCCGCAGGTCCGGGGTGATCAGTGGCCATCGACCACCCGTTGACACCAGGTCTCTGTTATTCAACTTTGGCAACCATTCCCGACGCTCCAGGTACAAACCCGGGAATGAGTGGGTTAATATATGATGAGCGTGTGCGTTTGTCGGCACTGGGCCTGGAGTTCAGAAGGATGAGGGGAATCCTCGTTGAAACTTACCAAACAGTGAAAGGCCTGGATAGGGTGGATGTGGAGAGGATGTCTCCACTAGTGGGAGAGTCTAGGACCAGAGGTCACAGCCTCAGAATCAAAGGATGTTAATTTAGGAAGGAGATGAGGAGGAATTTATTTAATCAGAGGGTGGTGAATCTTTGGAATTCTTTGCCACAGAAGGCTGTGGGGGTCAAGTCAATGGGTATATTTAAGACGGAGATAGACGATAGACAATAGGTGCAGGATTAGGCCATTCAGCCCTTCGAACCAGCACCGCCATTCAATGTCTGATCATCCAGAATCAGTACCCCTGTTCCTGCCTTCTCCCCATATTCCTTGATTCTGTTAGCCCTAGGAGCTACATCCAACTCTCTTGAATACATCCAGTGAATTGGCCTCCACTGCCTTCTGTGGCAGAGAATTCCACAGACTCACAACTCTCTGGGTGAAAATGTTTTCCTTCATCTCAGCCCAACATCGGGAACATTTTTCCTGCCCAATCCTTTAAGAATTTTATTCCAGTGAATTTAAGCCCAGTCGATCCATTCTTTCATCATACGTCAGTCCTGCCATCCCGGGAACCTGCCTTGCCTCCATAGCAGGAATAGCGGGATCTGGGGGTCCTTGGTCTTCAGTCAATGAAAGTAAGCATGCAGGTACAGCAGGCAGTGAAGAAAGCGAATGGCATGTTGGCCTTTATAACAAGAGGAGTAAAGAGGTCCTTCTGCAGTTGTATAGTGAGACCACACCTGGAGTATTGTGTGCAGTTTTGGTCCCCTAATTTGAGGAAGGACATTCTTGCTATTGAGGGAGTGCAGCGTTGGTTCACAAGGTTAATTCCCGGGATGGCGGGACTGTCATATGCTGAGAGAATGGAGCGCCTGGGTGTGTACACTCTGGAGTTTAGAAGGATGAGATGGGATCTTATTGAAACATATAAGATTATTAAGGGTTTGGACACACTAGAGGCAGGAAACATGTTGGGGGAGTCCAGAACCAGGGGCCACTCAGTTTAAGAATAAGGGGTTGGCCATTTAGAACGGAGACGGGGAAACATTTTTTCACACAGAGAGTTGTGAGTCTGTGGTGGAGGGCGGTGGAGGCCGGTTCTTAGGATGCTTTCAAGAGAGAGCTAGATAGGACTCTTAAAGATAGCGGAGTCAGGGGATATGGGGAGAAGGCAGGAACGGGGTACTGATTTGGGATGATCAGCCATGATCACATTGAATGGCGGTGCTGGCTCGAAGGGCCGAATGGCCTCTACTCCTGCACCTGTTGTCTATTGTCTATTGTCGAATCATTTCTAACGTTCCCGTTATTTCGTGCCGTTTCTGATGCAGGTACTGAGGAGGAGGTGGCGTGCTCTGGGACGCAGTGCCCCGAGTCAGATTTCGGTCTGCATACATGGAAAGACCCCCTGAGTGAGGTGAGGCGGGGGCTGGTGGAGGTGGGGAGGACTCAACAACCAAAGATCCTATTACAGCGGAGCAAGATCGTCCACTCGACGAAAAAGACGTAGTGCGGTCACGGGCAGATTCGTGGGTGATTTTCAGCCCCATTTCCGTAACCGGCTTCCGTCTCCGCACCAACGATCCCGTCACAGCGGAGCAAAGATACTGGTGCGGAGACGGAAGCCGGTTACGGAAACATCCTCGTAAAAATAAAAGTTCTTTGGTAAAAATCTTCTCCTCATTTTCAGAATTATAATTTATTAACACAAACTTGTTCCCCCGCAACATTGATTACATTGCGAGTCGGGTCGGGTCCGGTCGGGTTACTGAAATGGATGAAAATAAGGCCCATGTTCCGCTCCGTTGCGTACTACACGTCAGCCCATTGCATTTAGCATAGAAACATAGAAAATAGGTGCAAGTTGGGCCGAAGGGCCTGTTTCCATGCTGCTTATAAATCGTAGCAGGAGTGAATTCCTGCTTACATTTGCTCCACCATTTGTAGAGGATAGAAACATAGAAAATAGGTGCAGGAGTAGGCCATTCGGCCCTTCGAGCCTGCACCGCCATTCAATATGATCATGG
>NC_073383.1:78352331-78379831 GCF_028641065.1 Leucoraja erinaceus | reverse complement strand
CCCTCCCCCAACTGATCCGCAATTCCGTGTCCCTCACCATCTTCCAGTCCCGCCTCAAGACCCATCTCTTCACCTCTGCCTATCCTTAGCCCCACGTCCCCCTCCCTTTTCATCTGTGCATTAATTGCCTCATATTGTGTTTTGTATTGAATTCTGTCTTTACTTTGTGTACTAGTCATGTCTCTACTGTTTATTTCATTCCCCTTACATGTTTTTCCTCTACCTGCTAAATGTTTGTAAGATGTCCTTGAGACTCTTGAAAGGCGCCCATAAATAAAATTTATTATTATTATTATTATTATTAAATCAAATCAGGTGACCTCAACGCAATCCCACTCAGTTCCAGCAGGTGGGGCATTAGCTTAACATTTGCCACTGACGTTGAGTCTATATCTCTGGTCTCCCCTCTCCCCCGACTATCAGTCTGAAGAAGGGTCTCGACCCAAAACGTCACCCATTTCTTTTCTCCAGAGATGCTGGCTGACCCGCTGAGTTATTCCAGCTTTTTGTGTCTAAACTTTAATTTAGATTAGTTTAGTTTAGAGTCATAGATTAATACAGTGTGCAAACAGGCCCTTCGGCCCAACTTGCCCATACCAGCCAACAATGTCCCAGCTACACTTACATAGAAACATAGAAATTAGGTGCAGGAGTAGGCCATTCGGCCCTTCGAGCCTGCACCGTCATTCAATATGATCATGGCTGATCATCCAACTCAGTATCCCGTACCTGCCTTCTCTCCATACCCTCTGATCCCCTTGGCCACAAGGGCCACATCTAACTCCCTCTTAAATATAGCCAATGAACTGGCCCCAACCACCCTCTGTGGCAGAGAGTTCCAGAGATTCACCACTCTCTGTGTGAAAAAAGTTCTCCTCATCTCGGTTTTAAAGGATTTCCCCCTTATCCTTAAGCTGTGACCCCTTGTCCTGGACTTCCCCAACATCGGGAACAATCTTCCTGCATCTAGCCTGTCCAACCCCTTAAGAATTTATTGTCCCACCTGCCTGTACTTGGTCCATATCCCTCCAAACCTGTCCTATCCGTGTACCTGTCTAACTGTTTCTTAAACAATGGTGCTAGTCCCAGCCTCAACTACCTCCTCTGGCAGCTTGTTCCATACACCCACCACCCTCTGTGTGAAAAAGTTACCCCTCGGATTCCTATTGAATCTTATCACCTTCACCCTTGAGCGTATGTCCTCTGGTCCTCGATTCCCCTACTCTGGGCAAGAGATTCCGTGCGTCCACCCGATCTATTCCTCTCATGATCTTCATGATTTCCTCGGCTTGTACTCGCTAGAATTTAGAAGATTGAGAGGGGATCTTATAGAAACTTACAAAATTCTTAAAGGGGTTGGACAGGCTAGATGCAGGAAGATTGTTCCCGATGTTGGGGAAGTCCAGGACAAGGGGTCACACAGTTTAAGGATAAGGGGGAAATCTTTTAGGACCGAGATGAGAAAATCATTTTTCACACAGAGAGTGGTGAATCTGTGGAATTCTCTGCCACAGAAGGTAGTTGAGGCCACAGTTCATTTGGCTATATTTAAGAGGGAGTTAGATGTGGCCCTTGTGGCTAAAGGGAGAGAAGGCAGGTACAGGGTACCGAGTTGGATGATCAGCCATGATCATATTGAATGGCCGTGCAGGCTCGAAGTGCTGAATGGCCTACTCCTGCACCTATTTTTCTTACGTTTCTATGTTTCTACTCTCCTACTCTGGGCAAGAGATTCTGTGCGTCTACCCGATCTATTCCTCTCATGATTTTATACACCTCTGTAAGATCTCCGCTCATCCTACTCTCCGCTATTCAATTCTGAAACACACGAGCTTCATAGTCTTCCTGTTGGGTCTCATTGTCGGTAACTGGTTTTCACCTCACCCACAGCTAACAATGGCCTGTTTCCATTATCATTGTTACTTTTTTGCATATCTTTCGTTCATTTCTTCTATATCTCTACGCCCGACTATATCTCTCAAGGGCCTGTCCCACTGTACGAGGTAATTCAAGAGTTCTCCCGAGTTCCCCCCCCACCCCGATTTGGACTCGGGTACATAGGGAAATCGTGAACGTCTCGTAGCGGCTCGTACGAGTAAAACGTAACAATTATTTTCATCACGAGTATTTTTTTACTCGTGGACATTTTTCACGGTGTTGAAAAAAGTTACCGGCTTTCCCGAGTGCCTGCCGTTACTGGTACGAGCCGCTACGGGACATCCACAATCTCCTACGGACCCGCTACGGACATTCTCCGAGTTTCGAATCAGGGGAAAACTCGGGAGATACCACTCTTGAAACACCTCGTACGGTGGGACCAGGCCCTTTAGTCTGAATACATAGAAACATAGAAACATAGACAATAGGTGCAGGAGTAGAGGCCATTCGGCCCTTCGAGCCTGCACCGCCATTCAATATGATAATGGCTGATCATCCAACTCAGTATCCCGTACCTGCCTTCTCTCCATACCCCCTGATCCCCTTAGCCACAAGGGCCACATCTAACTCCCTCTTAAATATAGCCAATGAACTGGCCTCAACTACCCTCTGTGGCAGAGAGTTCCAGAGATTCACCACTCTCTGCGTGAAAAAAGTTCTCCTCATCTCGGTTTTAAAGGATTTCCCCCTTATCCTTAAGCTGTGACCCCTTGTCCTGGACTCAACCTGAAACGTCCCGTATCCCTTTTCTCCAGAGACGCTGCCTGACCCGTTGGGCCCCATCTCTGAGGAAGGATAGTGTTGGCTCTGGAGAGGGTTCGGAGGAGGTTTATAAAATATATTCCCAGGAATGAGTGGGATGAGCGTTTGTTGGCACTGGGCCTGTACTCGCTGGAATCTAGAAGAATGAGTAGGGGAGGGGGGACCTCATCGAAACGTAGCCAACAGTGAAAGGCCTGGATAGAGTGGATGTGGAGAGGATGTTTCCACTAGGACTAGAGGCTGCAGCCTCAGAATTAAAGGACGTTCCTTTCAGAAGGAGTTGAGGAGGAATTTCTTTAGTCAGAGGGTGGTGAATCTGTGGAATTCTTTGCCACAGACGGCTGTGGAGGTCAAGGCAGTGGATACTAGAATGTTGCCTGGGTTTTCAACAACTAAGTTACAGAGATAGGTTGAATAAGTTAGGTCTTTATTCTCTGGAGCGCAGAAGGTTAAGGGGGGACCTGATAGAGGTCTTTAAAATGATGAGAGGGATAGACAGAGTTGATGTGGACAAGCTTTTCCCTTTGAGAATAGGGAAGATTCAAACAAGAGGACATGACTTCAGAATTAAGGGACAGAAGTTTAGGGGTAATATGAGGGGGAACTTCTTTACTCAGAGAGTGGTGGCGGTGTGGAATGAGCTTCCAGTGGAAGTGGTGGAGGCAGGTTCATTGGTATCATTTAAAAATAAATTGGATAGGCATATGGATGAGAAGGGAATGGAGGGTTATGGTACGAGTGCAGGCAGGTGGGACTAAGGGGAAAAAAAATTTGTTCGGCACGGACTTGTAGGGCCGAGATGGCCTGTTTCCGTGCTGTAATTGTTATATGGTTATGGATTCTTGATTAGGACTGGGGTTATGGGGAGAAGGCAGGAGAATGGGGTTAGGAGGGAGAGATAGATCAGCCATGGTTGAATGGCGGAGTAGACTTGATGGGCCGAATGGCCTAATTCTGCTCGTATCACTTATGACCTTATGAGTTACTGCAGGTTTTTGACTCTGTCCTTCCCTCACCCCCCTCCTCCATCTACAGGATGATCCTCCTGGTGGTGCTGTTGTCTCAACATCTACGATCTTGTTCCATTCCTATTTGGAGGTGGAGGAGATCCAAAGGGTTTGACGTTTGGACTCAGTTCCCCGTCTTCACCATATTTTCGGTAAGGAAAAAAAAAAATCCACATCAAGACCCACAGACCCCTGTTTTAGGTTACAGATTTAGAGATACAGCGCGGAAACAGGCCCTTCGGCCCACCGTGTCCGTGCCGGCCAGCGGTTCCTGTCCCACTTGGCGATTTTTTATCGGCGACTGTCGGAATCGCGGCGTGTCACGGCGTGACGACGTATCCACTCGCGCCCACAGTTTCCTCAGATGACGCAACATTTTTTTTGCCGCCGATGGATTTTGAAATGTTTCGGCGACCCTGATACGTCAGGAAACATAGAAACATAGACATAGAAATTAGGTGCAGGAGTAGGCCATTCGGCCCTTCGAGCCTGCACCGCCATTCAATATGATCATGGCTGGTCATCCAACTCAGTATCCCGTACCTGCCTTCTCTCCATACCCCCTGATCCCCTTAGCCACAAGGACCACATCTAACTCCCTCTTAAATATAGCCAATGAACTGTGGCCTCAACTACCCTCTGTGGCAGAGAGTTCCAGAGATTCACCACTCTCTGTGTGAAAAAAGTTCTTCTCATCTCAGTTTTAAAGGATTTCCCCCTTATCCTTAAGCTGTGACCCCTTGTTCTGGACTTCCCCAACATCGGGAGCAATCTTCCTGCATCTAGCCTGTCCAACCCCTTAAGAATTTTGTAAGTTTCTATAAGATCCCCTCTCAATCTCCTAAAAGACAGGATTGTCTTTCTTCATAAGACAGTCCTGACATCCCAGGAATCAGTCTGGTGAACCGTCTCTGCACTCCCTCTATGGCAATAATGGCCTTCCTCAGATTTGGAGACCAAAAAACTGTACGCAATACTCCAGGTGTGGTCTCACCACACGCTGCCAGCAGTCGCCCAAAAAAATCACCAGGTGGGACAAGCCCTTAACATTACCCTACACACACACTCAGGACGATTTACATTCATGCCAAGCCAATTAACCTACGAACCTGCACGTCTCTTTGGAGTGTGGGAGGAAACCCGGAGACCTTGGAGAAAACCCAAGTGGGTCACGGGGAGAACGTGCAAACTCCGTACAGACAGGGCCCGTAGTCGGGATCGGGCCCGGGTCTCCGGCGCTGCAAGGCGGGCGCTCTACCACTGCGCCACCGTGCCGCCCGTCTTAAGAGGGAAGGGCAAGGGTCTCGGCCCAAAACGTCACCCATTCCTTCTCTCCAGAGATGCTGCCTGGCCCGCTGAGTCACTCCAGCATTTTGTGTCTATCATTGGTTATACAGTACTTATAGAAACATAGAAACATAGAAAATAGGTGCAGGAGTAGGCCATTCGGCCCTTCGAGGCTGCACCGCCATTCAATATGATCATGGCTGATCATCCAACTCAGTATCCCGTACCTGCCCTCTCTCCATACCCTCTGATCCCTTTAGCCACAAGGGCCACATCTAACTCCCTCTTAAATATAGCCAATGAACTGGCAACATAGACAATAGACAATAGGTGCAGGAGGAGGCCATTCGGCCCTTCGAGCCAGCACCGCCATTCAATGTGATCATGGCTGATCATCCCCAATCAGTACCCCGTTCCTGCCTTCTCCCCATATCCCCTGACTCCGCTATCTTTAAGAGCCCTATCTAGCTCTCTCTTGAAAGCATCC
This sequence comes from Leucoraja erinaceus, assembly GCF_028641065.1. Lineage (NCBI taxonomy): Eukaryota > Metazoa > Chordata > Chondrichthyes > Rajiformes > Rajidae > Leucoraja > Leucoraja erinaceus. The sequence goes on along the minus strand of NC_073383.1, from coordinate 78,374,350 downwards.
AGAGAACCGGCCTCCACCTGAGGCAGAGAATTCCACAGACTCACAACTCTCTCTGTGAGAAAAAGTGTTTCCTGGTCGGCGCGGACCCGGTGGGCCGAAGGGCCTGTTTCCGTGCTGTATCTCTAAACTAAACTAAATATTTAAAACACATTTGGACAGGTCGATGGATAGGAGAGGTTTAGGGGGATATGGGCCAAACGCAGGCAGGTGGGGCGAGTGTAGATGGGGCATGCTGGCCGCTGTGGGCAAGTTGGGCCAAAGGGCCTGTTTCCATGCTGCTTATAAACCGTAGCAGGAGTGAATTCCTGCTTACATTTGCTCCACCATTTGTAGAGGATAGAAACATAGAAAATAGGTGCAGGAGTAGGCCATTCGGCCCTTCGAGCCTGCACCCGCCATTCAATATGATCTTGGCTGATCATCCAACTCAGTATCCTGTACCTGCCTTCTCTCCATACCCCCTGATCCCTTTAGCCACAAGGGCCAGAATTGTGGACCGTCATGCAAGCCAACCTCCCTATCATTAACTCCATCTACACCCCTCATCAAGGACCCCGGCCACTCCCCCTCTCCTCCCCTCTCCCGTCGGGCAAGAGGTTCAGAAGTGTGAAAACGCACACCCCCTCCAGATTCAGCGACAGTTTCTTCCCGGCTGTTATCAGGCAACTGAACCATCCCACCACCAACTAGGGAGCGGTCCTCAGCTACCATCTACCTCATTGGAGACCTTCGGACTATCTCCGATTGGACTTTAATGGAATCTATCTTGTTTTAAACCTTATTCCCTTGATGCCGGCTCGATTGTAGTCACGCATAGTCCTTCCGCTGACTGCAGAGCCCGGCACAAAAATCTCTTCACTGTACCTCGTTACAGGTGACAATAAACTAAACTCATCTAAACTAAACCCTCTCTCCAGATTCAGATTCAGATTCAATTTTAATTGTCATTGTCAGTGTACAGTACAGAGACAACGAAATGCATTAGGACAACGAAATGCCCCCCCCCTCTCTCTCCCATGGCCCCCCCTCTCTCCCACAGCCCCCCCCCTCTCCCCCCCAGCCCCCCTCTCTCTCCCACAGCCCCCCCCCCTCTCTCCCACTGCCCCCCCCCCCCCTCTCTCCCATCTCTCCCACAGCCCCCCCCCCCTCTCTCTCCCACAGCCCCCCCCCTCTCTCTCTCCCATGGCCCCCCTCTCTCTCTCCCACTGCCCCCCCCTCTCTCTCCCACTGCCCCCCCTCTCTCTCCCACTGCCCCCCCTCTCTCTCCCACTCTCTCTCTCCCACACTGCCCCCCCCCCCTCTCTCCCCACTGCCCCCCCCCTCTCTCTCCAGCCCCCCCCCCCCGCCTCCCACCCCCCCCCCTCTCTCCCACAGCCCCCCCCTCTCCCCTCTCCCCACCCCCCCCCCCTCTCTCTCACCCCCCCCCCCTCTCTCTCCCACCCCCCCCCCCCCTCTCTCCCACTGCTCCACAGCCCCCCCCCCCCTCTCTCCCACACTGCCCCCCCCTCTCTCCCCCACTGTCCCCCCTCTCTCCCACTGCCCCCCTCTCTCCCACAGCCCCCCCCCCCCTCTCTCTCCCACTGCCCCCCCCCTCTCTCTTCCCCACCCCCCCCCCTCCTCTCTCTGGCGTTCTACCATTGCCATTCCCAGGGAACGTTAGACTCTGAGCACCAACATGGCCGGTGTGTGAACAATCCGCGGTCTCTCCTTTTCCAGCTGCTGCTGCCTATCACGTGTCTCTGGGCCGTGTGCGGGAACTTGCCGAGAGGAGCCGCCATGAACCCGTATCCCGACGGGAGCGCGGAGGGAATTCTCGGCACCAACAGCACGGATCTGGTGCCCTGGTTCAGAGTCCCGCTGCCAGGTAAAATAAACATGCAGGTACAGCAGGAAAGGGAATGGCCTGGGGTTGGCCTTCATTGCAAGAGGAGTTGAGTATAGAAGGTCCTGCAGTTGTACAGGGCCCTAGTGAGACCACACCTGGAGTATTGTGTGCAGTTTTGGTCCCCTTCGGGAACATTTTTCCTGCCCAATCCCTTAAGAATTTTATTCCAGTGAATTTAAGCCCAGTCGATCCATTATTTCATAGAAACATAGAAACATAGAAATTAGGTGCAGGAGTAGGCCATTCGGCCCTTCGAGCCTGCACCGCCATTCAATATGATCATGGCTGATCATCCAACTCAGTATCCCGTACCTGCCTTCTCTCCATACCCCCTGATCCCTTTAGCCACAAGGGCCACATCTAACTCCCTCTTAAATATAGCCAATGAACTGGCCTCAACTACCCTCTGTGGCAGAGAGTTCCAGAGATTCACCACTCTCTGCGTGAAAAAAGTTCTTCTCATCTCGGTTTTAAAGGATTTCCCCTTTATCCTTAAGCTGTGACCCCTTTTTCTGGACTTCCCTAACATCGGGAACAATCTTCCTGCATTTAGCCTGTCCAACCCCTTAAGAATTTTGTAAGTTTCTATAAGATCCCCTCTCAATCTTCTAAATTCTAGAGAGTATAAACCAAGTCTATCGAGTCTTTCTTCATAAGACAGTCCTGACATCCCGGGAACCTGCCTTGCCTCAATAGCAGGAATAGCGGGATCTGGGGGTCCTTGGTCTTCAGTCAATGAAAGTAAGCATGCAGGTACAGCAGGCAGTGAAGAATGTGAATGGCATGTTGGCCTTTATAACAAGAGGAGTAAAGAGGTCCTTCTGCAGTTGTATAGTGAGACCACACCTGGAGTATTGTGTGCAGTTTTGGTCCCCTAATTTGAGGAGGGACATTCTTGCCATTGAGGGAGTGCAGCGTAGGTTCACAAGGTTAATTCCCGGGATGGCGGGACTGTCGTATGCTGAGAGAATGGAGCGACAGGGAGTTTAGAAGGGTGGGAAAGGGATCTTATAGAAACATGTAACATTATTAAGAGTTCACAAAAATGCTGGAGAAACTCAGCGGGTGTGGCAGCATCTATGGAGCGAAGGAGATAGGCAACGTTTTGGGCCGAAACCCGTCTTGGACAGGCTAGAGGCAGGAAATATGTTTCCGATGTTGGGGGAGTCCAGAACCAGGGGCCACAGTTTAAGAATCAGGGGTGGGCCATTTAGGACCGAGATGAGGAAAAACCAATTCACCCCAAGAGTTGTGAATCAGTGGAATTCTCTTCCTCGGAAGGCAGTGGAGGCTGAATCACTGGATGCATACAAGAGAGAGTTAGATAGAGCTCTTCGGGCTAGCGGAGTCAAGGGATATGGGGAGAAGGCAGGAACGGGGTACTGATTGTGGATGATCTGCCATGATCACATTGAATGGCGGTTCTGGCTCGAAGGGCCGAATGGCCTCTACTCCTGCACCGATTTTCCAACGTTTCCATGTAACTGCCTACCCAAACCCACCAGGACATTTTCACTAGTGGTGGCTCAGCTAGTAGAGCTGCTGCCTCACAGCGCCAGAGACCCGGGTTCGATCCTGACCTTGGGTACTGTGTGGACAGGGTTTGCAAGTCTCTCCCTGTGAACCTCGTGGGTTTTCTCCGGGTGCTCCGGATCCCTCTCACGCTCCAAAGACGCGAGGGTTTTGTATGCTAATTGGCTTCGGTAAAATTGTCCCAACTGTGTGTAGATTAGACGAGATCCTTTATTTGTCATTCAGACCTTTTGGCGATATGTTGTTACCCCACCGGGCGATGTATCCAGAGAACCGGCCTCCACCGCCCTCCGAGGCAGAGAATTCCACAGACTCACAACTCTCTGTGAGAAAAAGTGTTTCCTCGTCTCCGTTCTAAATGGCTTACTCCTTATTCTTAAACTGTGTGTGGCCCCTGGTTCAGGACTCCCCCAACATCGGGAACATGTTTCCTGCCTCTATCGTGTCCTAACCCTTAATGTTTTAATGAGATACCCTCTCATCCTTCTAAATTCCCACTTAGGCGATATTTCAGCGGACAGCTGTCAGCCCGAAACGTTGCCTATTTCCTTCGCTCCATAGATGCTGCTGCACCCGCTGAGTTTCTCCAGCACTTTTTGTCCACCTTCGATTTTCCAGCATCTGCAGTTCCTTCTTAAACAATTATTCCCTTCATCAAGTGTCTTTACTCTTTGTGGCTCGATTGTCATCATGAATTGTTTACCTGCTGACTGCACAGCGGATAGCTTTGTATTGAGTGCTAGCAAATCAGATAATACATAGAAACATAGAAACTTGGAAAAATAGTTGCAGGAGTAGGCCATTCGGCCCTTCGAGCCTGCACCGCCATTCAACATGATCATGGCTGATCATCCAACTCAGTATCCCGTACCTGCCTTCTCTCCATACCCCCTGATCCCCTTAGCCACAAGGGCCACATCTAACTCCCTCTTAAATATAGCCAATGAACTGGCCTCAACTACCTTCTGTGGCAGAGAATTCCAGAGATTCACCACTCTCTGTGTGAAAAATGTTTTTCTCATCTCAGTCCTAAAAGATTTCCCCTTTATTCTTAAGCTGTGACCACTTGTTCTGGGATTCCCCAACATCGGGAATAATCTTCCTGCATCTAGCCTGTCCAACCCTTTAAGAATTTTGTAAGATTCTATAAGATCCGCCCTCAATCTTCTAAATTCTAGCGAGTACAAGCCGAGTCTGTCCAGTCTTTCTTCATATGAAAGTCCTGCCATCCCAGGATTCAGTCTGGTGAACCTTCTCTGTACTCCACGATACATTTCACCCTCTTGCACAAAAAAACAACAAATTCACATGGGTGTATGGAACGAGCTGCCACAGGAGGTAGTTGAGGCTGGGACTATCACAGCACTTAAGAAACATTTGGACAGGTACGTGGATAGGACAGGTTTAGAGGGATATGGGCCAAATGCAGGCAGGTGGGACTAGTGTCGATGGGGCATGTTGGCCGGTGTGGGCAAGTTGACCATATTTAACCCTGAGCTCGCTGCTAAACTACACCAAACTAAACTAACTAAACAAAACTAAACTAAACTAACTTAACTAGCTAAACTAAACTAACTAAACTAACTAAATTAAACGAAACAAACTAACCTAAGCTAAACTAAACTAGCTAAACGAGCTAAACCAGCTAAACTAAACTAACTAAACTAACTAAATTAAACTAAACAAACTAACCTAAGCTAAACTAAACTAACTAAACAAGCTAAACCAGCTTAACTAAATTAACTAAATTAACTAAATTAACTAAACTAACTAAACTAACTTAATTAAACTAAACTAACTAACATAACTAACCTAAACTAAACTAAACTAAACTAAACTAAACTTAGATAGAGTGGATGTGGAGAGGATGTTTCCACTAGTGGGAGAGTCTAGGACTAGAGGTCACAGCCTCAGAATTAAAGGACGTTCTTTTAGGAAGATGAGCAGGAATTTCTTCAGTCAGAGGGTGGTGAATCTGTGGAATTCTTTGCCACAGGAGGCTGTGGAGGCCTAGTGGATATTTTTTATGGCAGAGGTAGATAGATTCTTGATTAGAACAGGTGTCAGAGGTTACAGGGAGAAGGCAGGAGAATGGGGTTAGGAGGGAGAGATAGATCAGCCATAATTGAATGGCGGAGTTGACTTGATGGGCCGAATGGCCTAATTCTGCTCATGGACTCATGAACACCCACCTTCCGACGGGGGGGGGGGGGGGGGGGGGGGGGGGGGGGGGGGGGGGGGGGGAGGGGGCCATGCGTAGGATACTTTGTAACTTTGTCGATGCCCTTTATATGGTGACTCTTCGCATACCTTGAGTACGCAAAACAAGGAATATCTCTGTGACTTGTATAAAGTATTTCCGCAGAGACCGCTCCCTCCGTAACTCCCTGGTCAATTTGTCCCTTCCCACCCAAACAGCCCGCTCCCCTGGTACTTTCCCTTGCAACCGCAGGAGATGCTACACTTGTCGCTTTACCTCCCCCTCATCGACTCCATTCAAGGACCCAAGCAGTCGTTCCAGGTACGGCAGAGGTTCACCTGAACCTCCTCCAACCTCATCTATTGCATCCGCTGCTCTAGGTGTCAGCTGCTCTACATCGGTGAGACCAAGCGCAGGCTTGGCGATCGCTTCGCCCAACACCTCCGCTCGGCTCGCAATAACCAACCTGATCTCCCGGTGGCTCAGCACTTCAACTCCCCCTCCCATTCCGAATCCGACCTTTCTGTCCTGGGCCTCCTCCATGGCCAGAGTGAGGCCCACCGCAAATTGGAGGAGCAGCGCCTCATATATCGCTTGGGTAGTTTACACCCCAGCGGCATGAACATTGACTTCTCCAATTTCAGGTAGTCCCTGGTTTCTCCCTCCTTCCCCTCCCCTCCCCAGCTCTCCCACAGCCCACTGTCTCCGCCTCTTCCTCTCTTCTTCCCGCCCCCCCCAACATCAGTCTGAAGAAGGGTCTCGACCCGAAACGTCGCCTATTCCTTCGCTCCACAGATGCTGCCTCACCCGCTGAGTTTCTCCACCAATATTTATCTACCTCCTAAAAAGCGTTAATTAATTGATTAATTGATTGATTGATTGTGATCAATTAAATAATTAATTGATTATTTTATTGATTAATTTGTTCATTCAAGGCAGGAGAATGGGGTTGAGAGGGAAAGAGAGATCAGCCATGATTGAATGGCGAAGTAGACTTGATGGGCCGAATGGCCTAATTCTGCTCCTATCACTTATGAACTTGCGTCTGCATTTGGCCCACATCCCGAAAACCTTTTTCGAGGGATGAACTTGTCCAAATGTTTTTTTAATGTCACCTTCCCTTTTTTCTCCTGTCACTTTCCCCACCCATATGCAGGCCCATATTCCCCCCCCCCCCCCCCCCCCCCCCCCCTCCCCCTCCAATCCCTTTGCACCACTATTCCTTCCTTCCCGGCTTCATATTTCACGGCTGGTCCTTTCCGTCCTTCACCTTTCCGTCCAGGTGTGTGGGGGGCGCCGGCCTTCAATGCTCGCTCGGTCTACGCGGGCGTGGCCATGGCGCTGGGCGCCAGCATCAGCTCCCTCGGCTGCTACGTGATGTGCGCCAAGGTGACCGGCTCGCCGCACCCGCCCCGCCACTCCTGCAACCGGGGCATCTGCGCCGAAGGGGCCGGGAGCTGCATCGCTGCCCTGCTCGGCACCATCTCCGCAACGTCTTCCAGCATTCCCAACATCGGAGCGCTGGCCCTCACCCAGGTACGTGCGCGCTCAGCCCATCGTGATTCAACGTACTTAAACATACGAACATCAGAATTTGCAGGAGTAGGCCATTCGGCCCTTCGAGCCAAGGGGCACCGCCATTCAATATGATCATGGCTGATCATCCAACTCAGTATCCCGTACCTGCCTTCTCTCCATACCCCCTGATCCCAGTTTAGCCACAAGGGCCACATCTAACTCCCTCTTAAATATAGCCAATGAACTGTGGCCTCGACTACCCTCTGCGGCAGAGAGTTCCAGAGATTCACCACTCTCTGTGTGAAAAAAGTTCTTCTCATCTCGGTTTTAAAGGATTTCCCCCTTATCCTTAAGCTGTGACCCCTTGTCCTGGACTTCCCCAACATCGGGAACAATCTTCCTGCATCTAGCCTGTCCAACCCCTTAAGAATTTTGTAAGTTTCTATAAGATCCCCCCTCAATCTTCTAAATTCTAGAGGGTATAAACCAAGTCTATCCAGTCTTTCTTCGTAAGACAGTCCTGACATCCCAGGAATCAGTCTGGTGAACCGTCTCTGCACTCCCTCTATGGCAATAATATGCCCTATGCTCTATGGCACTCCCCATATCCCCTGATTCCGTTTAGCCCTAAGAGCTAAATCTAACCCTCTCTTGAAAACATCCAGTGAATCGGCCTCCACTGCCTTCTGTGGCAGAGAATTCCACAGATTCACAACTCTCTGGGTTGAAAAAGTTTTTCCTCATCTCAGTCCTAAATGGTCGACCCCTTATTCTTACACTGTGTGACCCCTGTTTCCGGGCCAATTCTCTGGATGCTTTCAAGACAAAGTTAGATAGAGCTCTTAAAGATAGCGGAGTCAAGGGATATGGGGAGAAGGCAGGAGGAATTGGGGATGATCAGCCATGATCACGTTGAATGGCGGTGCTGGCTCGAAGGGCCGAATGGCCTCCTCCTGCACCTGTTGTCTATTGTTTCAGTTCGGAACCCTTCTGTTGCCAATCCATATTCTCCAGGGGCGCTGCCCGACCCATTGAGTTAATCCATCACTTAGTGTCTACCTCTGGTTAATAAAGTGTCTGGAAAAGGGTCCCAACCTGAAACGCCACCGAACCGTTGGGGCGGCTCTGTTGGGGGAGCGGTAGAGTTGCTGCCTTTCAGCGCCAGAGACCCGGGTTCGATCCTGACTGTGGGTCCTGCCTGTACGGAGCTTGTGGTTCCTCCGGGTGCTCCGGTTTCCTCCCACATTCCAAAGACGTGCAGGTTTGCAGGCTAATTGTGCTGGGTACAATTTTAAATTGTCCCAACCCTGCGTTGGATAGCTAGTGTGCGCGTGGGGTTCGCTGGAGTCCGCGCGGACTCGGCTGGGCCGAAGGGCCTGTGTCTGCGCTGTATCTCTAACGCCCCCGTCCCACTTAGGAAACCTGAACGGAAACCTCTGGAGACTTTGCGCCCCACCCAAGGTTTCCGTGCGGTTCCCGGAGGTTGCAGGTGGTTGCCGGAGGTTGCAGGTAGTGGAAGCAGGTAGGGAGACTGACGAAAACCTCCGGGAATCCCACGGAAACGTTGGGTGGGGCGCAAAGTCTCCAGAGGTTTCCGTTCAGGTTTCCTGAGTGGGACAGGGGTTAGACTTTTTAAAAAACAAACTAGAAACTAAGTGCTGGGGTAACTCAGCAGGTCAGGCAGCATCTGAAAACATGGATCTGCAACGGTTCGGATCGGAACCCTTCCGTCACCGATCCATGTTCTCCAAAGATGTTACCTGACCAGCGGAGAGGGGAGATAGATGGTGGGGTGGCCAGGATGTGACTCCTGATTTGCTCGTGATGCTGGCCTTGCCGAGGCAGCGTGAGGTCTAAATGGAGGCTGGACCACAAGGCACAGCCTTAGAATAAAAGGATGTACCTTTTGAAAGGAGATGATAAGGACTTTTCCCCTTAGCCTTACTGCAATGGGGCAATCGGAACTGCTCCCGATGCTCCGAATAGCATCAGAGGGTTATATAGAGTGGAAACAGGTCCTTACCCACACTGGCCATCTACGCTGACCTGCTGAGTTACTCCAGCACTCATGAGAGGAACAACTCAGGTAGATGCACAGAGTCTCTTGCCCAGAGTAGGGGAATCGAGGACCAGAGGACATAATTTTAAGGTGACGGAGGAAAGATTTAATAGGAATCTGAGGGGTAACGTTTTCCACACAAAGGGTGGTGGGTGTATTGAATGAGCTGCCAGAGGAGCTAGTTGAGGCTGGGACTATCCCAACGTTTAAGAACCAGTTAGACGGGTACATGGATCAGCCATGATCATATTGAATGGCGGTGCAGGCTCGAAGGGCCGAATGGCCTCTACTCCTGCACCAATTTTCTATGTTTCTATGGATAGGACAGATTTGGGGGGATATGGAACAAATGCGGGCAATAGATAATGAAATATAGATGCAGGAGTAGGCCATTCGGCCCTTCGAGCCGGCACCGCCATTCAATGTGATCATGTGATCATCCACAATCAGTACCCCGTTGCTGCTTCTCTCCATATCCCCTGACTCCGCTCTCTTTATGAGCTCTCTCTTGAAAGCATCCGGAGCAGGTGGGACTAGTGTAGCTGGGACATTGTTGGCCGGTGTGGGCAGGTTGAGGCTGAAGGGCCTGTTTCCACACTGTATCGCTCCGTGACTCTATGAGCGTTTTTTCCTCCGTTGTACCCACGTTGACTTGCCGATGTTCCCGGTTGTTCTCCAGGTGCAGTGCCGGCTTCCGGTACAGATGGCGGGCGCGCTGTGCGTTCTGGTCGGGATGTCGGCAAAGCTGACCTACTTCCTCACCACCATTCCCATGGCGATACACGGTGAGTCTGCGCGCCCTGCCCTTGCTCAACAAACAGCTCAATGCAACAGCAACGTCGCACTTACACAGACACATAGACAATAGATGTAAACCCTGACTCGGACAATAGACAATAGGTGCAGGAGTAGGCCATTCGGCCCTTCGAGCCTGCACCGCCATTCAATGTGATCATGTCTGATCATCCACAATCAGTACCCCGCTCCTGCCTTCTCCCCATATCCCCTGACTCCGCTATCTTTAAGAGCTCTATCTAATGCCCCTGTCCCACTTAGTGTGTGTGTGTGTGTGTGTGTGTGTGTGTCTGTGTGTGTGTGTGTGTGTGTGTGTGTGTGTGTGTGTGTGTGTGTGTGTGTGTGTGTGTGTGTGTGTGTGTGTGTGTGTGTGTGTGTGTGTGTGTGTGTGTGTGTGTGTGTGTGTGTGTGTGTGTGTGTGTGTGTGTGTGTGTGTGTGTGTGTGTGTGTGTGTGTGTGAACTGTCGTGTGCGTGTGCGTGTGTGTGTGTGTGTGGTGTGTGTGTGGTGTGTGTGTGTGTGTGTGTAGGATGTGTGTGTGTGTAATCTGTCCCCCAGTGTGTGTAGGATAGTGTTATGCCCCTGTCCCACTTAGGCAACCTGAACGGAAACCTCTGGAGACTTTGCGCCCCACCCAAGGTTTCCGTGCGGTTCCCGGAGGTCGCAGGTGGTTGCCGGAGGTTGCAGGTAGTGGAAGCAGGTAGGGAGACTGACAAAATCCTCCGGGACCCACACGGAAACTTTGGGTGGGGCGCAAAGTCTCCAGGGGTTTCCGTCCAGGTTTCCTAAGTGGGACAGGGGCATTACTCTCTCTTGAAAGCATCCAGAGAATTGGCCTCCACTGCCTTCTGAGAACTGAGAACATTTTTCATCCACAGACTCACAAATCTCTGGGTGAAAAATGTTTTCCTCATGTCCCTTCTAAATGGCCTACCCCTTATTCTTAAACTGTGGCCCCTGGTTCTGTCCCCCACCCCACTAAACTCCAGTGTATTGGAATACATTGGAACCATCAAGTCAAGTTGGCCAATCTGGTAGAGTTGATGCCAGTGTCCCAGGTTGACGGGTGATATCCATACGGAATATGCACATTGTCCCCGTGACCGCGTGGGATTTCTCCGGGTGCTCCGGTTCTCCGGTTAACTCTGCAGTCAAAGTAGCCAAAGGCTTGACGAAGGGGTCCCGACTCACAGCGTCATCTATCCACGTTCTCCAGAGATGCTGCCTGACCCCGCTGACCTACACTGGTGACACGGTGGAGTTGCTGCCTCACAGCGCCAGAGGCCGCGGTTCAATCCTGGCCGCGGGCGCTGTCTGCACGGAGTTTGCACGCTCTCCCCGTGATGGCGTGGGATTTCTCCGGGTGCTCCGGTTTCCTCCCGCACTCCAAAGACGTGCAGGTTTGTAGATGAATTGGCTTTGTGGTAAAAATTGTAAATTGTCCCTAGTGTGTAGGACGATGTTACCCGTGTGCGGGAACGGCTGGTCGGCGCGGACTCGATGGGCTGAAGGGTATATCTGATCTCTTTTGTGAGATTATCCATTTTGGTGGCAAAAACGGGAAAGCAGACTATTATCTAAATGGTGGCCGATTGGGAAAGGGGGAGATGCAGCGAGACCTGGGTGCCATGGTACACCAGTCATTGAAGGTAGGCATGCAGGTGCAGCAGGCAGTCAAGAAAGCGAATGGTATGTTAGCTTTCATTTGAAAAGGATTTGAGTATAGGAGCAGGGAGGTTCTACTGCAGTTGTGCAGGGTCTTGGTGAGACCACACCTGGAGTATTGCGTACAGTTTTGGTCTCCAAATCTGAGGAAGGACATTATTGCCATAGAGGGAGTGTAGAGACGGTTCACCAGACTGATTCCTGGGATGTCAGGACTGTCTTATGAAGAAAGACTGGATAGACTTGGTTTATACTCTCTAGAATTTAGGAGATTGAGAGGGGATCTTATAGAAACTTACAAAATTCTTAAGGGGTTGGACAGGCTAGATGCAGGAAGATTGTTCCCGATGTTGGGGAAGTCCAGGACAAGGGGTCACAGCTTAAGGATAAGGGGGAATTCCTTTAAAACCGAGATGAGAAGAACTTTTTTCACACAGAGAGTGGTGAATCTCTGGAACTCTCTGCCACAGAGGGTAGTCGAGGCCAGTTCATTGGCTATATTTAAGAGGGAGTTAGATGTGGCCCTTGTGGCTAAGGGGATCAGGGGATATGGAGAGAAGGCAGGTACGGGATACTGAGTTGGATGATCAGCCATGATCATATTGAATGGCGGTGCAGGCTCGAAGGGCCGAATGGTCTACTCCTGCACCTAATTTCTATGTTTCTATGTTTCTATATGTTTCTTTGGATAGCATGCAAAACAAAGCTACTATACCATGGTAGATGATCATAAACTTCAACGTAAAGTTGGCTGGATTGTTGGCTGCATAGTCTTATCTCAACTAATGGGGTAGCCTGCAAAACACACTGTATAGTTTTGTAAATAATTGCATTTAGTTTAGTTTAGTTTATTGTCACGTGTACTGAGGTACATTGAAACACTTTTTCATGGCGTGTTAACCAGTCAGTGGAAAGACAATGTTGGGTCTGAAGAAGGGTTTCGGCCCGAAACGTTGCCTATTTCCTTTGCTCCATAGATGCTGTTGCACCCACTGAGTTTCTCCAGCTCTTTTGTCTACCAGTGGAATGACAATACATGATTACAATCGAGCCGTCCACAGTGTACAGATACTGGATAAAGGGAATAACGTTTTAGTGCAAGATAAAGATAAAGTCCAATTAAAGATGGTCCCAGGATTTACAATGAAGTAGATGGTAGCTCAGGACCGCTCTCCAGTTGGTGAGAGGATGGTTCTGTTGCCTGATTACAGCCGGGAAGAAAGTGTCCCTGAATCTGGAGGTGTTCGTTTTCACACTTCTGTACCTCTTGCCTGATGGGAGAGGGGAGAAAAGGGAGTGACCGGGGTGAGACTGGTCCCTGCTTGCGACTGCGGACATCCATAAAAACATAGAAAATAGGGGCCGAAGAAGGCCATTCGGCCCTTCGAGCCAGCATCGCCATTCATTGTGATCACGGCTGATCGTCCCCTATCAATAACCCGTGCCTGCCTTCTCCCCATATCCCTTGACTCCACTAGCCCCTAGAGCTCTATCTAACTCTCTCTTAAATCCATCCAGTGACTTGGCCTCCACTGCCCTCTGTGGCAGGGAATTCCATAAGTTCACAACTCTCTGGGTGAAAAAGTATTTTCTCACCTCAGTCTTAAATGACGTCCCCTTTATTCTAAGACTGTGTGGCCCCTGGTTCTGCACTCGCCCAACATTGGGAACATTTTTCCTGCATCTAGCTTGTCCAGTCCTTTTATAATTTTATATGTTTCTATAAGATCCCCCCCTCATCCTTCTAAACTCCAGTGAATACAAGCCTAGTCTTTTCAATCTTTCCTCATGTGACAGTCCCGCCATCCCAGGGATCAATCTCGTGAACCTACGCTGCACTGCCTCAATCACAAGGATGTCCTTCCTCAAATTAGGAGACCAAAACTGTACACAATACTCCAGGTGTGGTCTTACCAGAGCCCTATACAACTGCAAAAGAACCTATTTACTCCTATACTGAAATCCTCTTGTTATGAAGGCCAACATTCCATTAGCTTTCTTCACTGCCTGCTGTACCTGCACGCCAACTTTCAGTGACCGGTGTACAAGGATGCCCAGGTCTTGCTGCACCACCCCCTTACCTAACCTAATCCCATTGGGATAATAATCTGCCCCTTTGTTTTTGCCACTAAAGTGGATAACCTCACATTTATCTATATTATACTGCATCTGCCACGCTTCTGCCCACTCACTCAACCTGTCCAGGTCACCCTGCAACCTCCTAACATCCGGAACAGACTGCCCCACACATCGTGAATGACTGCCCATTGAGGATTTTCCCTGGTGGCATTCAAGCCATCCACCCAGTTACTGATGTTGTCCTGGCCTGGATGTCTGTGCCCTTGGCCTACAACTTTAGGCTGTGCACGCCACATGCAAGAAGAAGAAGACTGCTGGCCTTGCCGAGGCAGCGTGAAGTGCAGGTGGAGTCAATGGAAGGGAGTCTGGGCTGCGTCCTCAATTCTATGCAATACTAAAAGTACACAACATCCTGAGATATAGTTTGACTAGGGGGCTGAGGACGCAACCCTGGGGCTATCCTGTGCTCAGGGTGAGGGACTCCGGTGTATTCCCTCCCATCTTGACTACCTAGGGCCTGGCGGTGAGAAAGTCCAGGACCCAGGCACACAGGGAGGTGTTGAGCCCCAATTCCAGTAGCTTCCCGGCCAGTCTGGTGGGGACTATCGTGTTGAAGGCTGAACTGTAGCCTATGAACAGCATCCTCACGTAGCCTCCCTTCTGGCTGTCCAGATGGGAGAGAGTGGTGTGCAGGACCTGGGAGACCGCATCGTCCGTGGACCTGTTCGGTTTACCTGCGCTCAGACCATAACCCTCCATTCCTTTCCCGTCCATATAGCTATCCAATTTATTTTTAAATTATAAAAACGAACCTGCCTTCACCTGTGTGGAAGCTCATTCCACACAGCTACCACTTTCTGAGTAAAGAAGTTCCCCCTCATGTTACCCCTAAACTTCTGTCCCTTAATTCTCAAGTCATGTCCCCTTGTTTGAATCTTCCCTACTCTCAGTGGGAAAAGCTTATCCACGTCAACTCTGTCTATCCCTCTCATCATTTTAAAGACCTCTATCAAGTCCCCCCTTAACCTTCTGCGCTCCAAAGAATAAAGACCTAACTTGTTCAACCTTTCTCTGTAACTTAGTTGCTGAAACCCAGGCAACATTCTAGTAAATCTCCTCTGTACTCTCTCTATTTTGTTGACATCCTTCCTATAATTAGGCGACCAAAATTGTACACCATACTCCAGAATTGGCCTCACCAATGCCTTGTACAATTGTAACATTACATCCCAACTTCTATACTCAATGCTCAGATTTATAAAGGCCAGTTGGACCCAACACAGATCCTTGTGGCACCGCACTAGTCACTGGCCTCCAACCTGACAAACAACCATCCACCATTACTCTCTGGCATTTTCCATTCAGCCACTGTTGAATCCATCTTGCTACTCCTCCATTAATACCCAACAATACCAACCTTTCGTGAGGAACCTTGTCAAAGGCCTTACTGAAGTCCATATATACAACATCCACTGCTTTACCCTCATCAACTTCCCGAGTAACCTCTTCAAAAAATCAAGAAGATTAGTCAAACATGACCTTCCAGGCACGAATCCATGTTGACTGTTCCTAATCAGACCCTGTTTATCCAGATGCTTATATATATTATCTCTAAGTATCCTTTCCATTAATTTGCCCACCACTGACGTCAAACTAACAGGTCTATAATTGCTAGGTTTACTCTTAGAACCCTTTTTAAACAATGGAACAACATGCACAGTACGCCAATCCTCGGGGACTATTTCCGTTTCTAATGACATTTGAAATATTTCTGTCATAGCCCCGGCTATTTCTACACTAACTTCCCTCAATGTCCTAGGGAATATCCTGTCCGGACCTGGAGACTTATCCACTTTTATATTTCTCAAAAGTGTCAGTACTTCCTCTTCTTTGAGTAAAAAATTATTTTCTCATCTCGGTCCCTTATCCTTAAACTGTGACCCCTTGTTCTGGACTTCCCCAACATCGGGAACAATCTTCCTGCATCTAGCCTGTCCATCCCCATAAGAATTTTGTCAGTTTCGATAAGATCCCCCCTCAATCTTCTAAATTCTAGCGAGTACAAGCAGAGTCTATCCAGTCTTTCTTCATATGAAAGTCCTGACATCCCAGGAATCAGTCTGGTGAACCTTCTCTGTACTCCCTCCATGGCAAGAATGCCTTTCCTCAGATTTCCGCAGCCCAGACCATCACACAAACCAACCCCCCTTCCATAGATTCCATCCGCAATTCTCGATGCCTCGGCAAGGCCACCAGTAAAATCAAGGACCAGTCGCACCCCGGCCACTCCCTCTTCTCCCCTCTCAAGGTTAATCCCCGGGATGGCGGGACTGTCATATGCTGAGAGAATGGAGCGGCTGGGCTTGTATACTCTGGAATTTAGAAGGATTAGAGGGGATCTTATTGAAACATATAAGGTTATTAAAGGTTTGGACACGTTAAAGGCAGGAAACATGTTCCCGATGTTGGGGGAGTCCAGAACCAGGGGCCACACAGTTTAAGAATAAGAGGTAAGCCATTTAGAACGGAGATGAGGAAACACTTTTTCTCACAGAGAGTAGTGAGTCTGTGGAATTCTCTGCCTCAGAGGGCGGTGGAGGCCGGTTCTCTGATACTTTCAAGAGAGAGCTAGATAGGGCTCTTAAAGATAGGGGAGTCAGGGGATATGGGAAGAAGGCAGGAACGGGGTACTGATTGGGGATGATCAGCCATGATCACATTGAATGGCGGTGCTGGCTCAAAGGGCCAAATGGCCTGCTCCTGCACCTATTGTCTATTGTCTATTGTCTCCTGTAGTTTGACTAACCGGTTTGCTTTGTGCAGGTGGGGTCCTCGGTGTAACGTATACCATGGCGGTGTCTGTGGGGGTCTCCTATTTCCAGTACACCAATATCGATTCTGGCCGCAACATCTTCATCATCGGGTTCACCATGTTCATGGCACTTCTCACCCCTCGATGGTTCAGCCACAACCCTGAGTTCATTGCAACAGGTAACAAAGGTGTCTAGGAAGGAACTGCAGATGCGGGTTTACACCGAAGGTAGACACAAAATGCTGGAGTAACTCAGTGGGACAGGCAGCATCTCTGGAGAGAAGGAATGGGTGACGTTTCATAGAAACATAGAAACATAAGTAAATAGGTGCAGGAGTAGGCCATTCAGCCCTTCGAGCCTGCACCACCATTCAATATGATCATGGCTGATCATCCAACTCTGTATCCTGTACCTGCCTTCTCTCCATACCCCCTGATCCCTTTAGCCACAAGGGCCACATCTATCTCCCACTTAAATATAGCCAATGAACTGTGGCCTCAACTACCTTCTGTGACAGAGAATTCCACAGATTCACCACTCTGTGTGAAAAAAAAATAAATTCTCATCTCAGTCCTAAAAGACTTCCCCCTTATCCTTAAACTGTGACCCCCCTTGTTCTGGGTTGAAGCCCTTCTTCAGTCTGAGTTGTGAATGTGTGGAATTCTCCGCCACTGAAGGCAATGGAGGCCAATTCGCTGGATGTATTCAAGAGAGAGTTAGATACAGCTCTTAGGGCCAAAGGGTTCAAGGGATATGGGGAGAAAGCAGGAACGGGGTTACTGATTCTGGATGATCACCCATGATCATATTGAATGGTGGTGCGGGCTCGAAGGGCCGAATGGCCTACTCCTGCACCTACCTTCTATGTTTCTATGAACCAGTTTTATAAAGATTGAATATAACCCCCTGACTTAATGTCCTGACTGATGGCCAGCAAATATGATGGAGGCTACTATTATCTAGCTATCTATCTATATCTATATATCTATAAAACTCTGGGGCCATCCGACCGACTGCCGTCCGGCGCCCTTCCTGCCTTTCAATTCGTGCCCGATGCTCGCAGATGTCCAATCGGAACGGAGCCATTTGCATGTACGGCTGCCGGCTGCATTTCTTCCTTTGATTCATTGCCACGCCCAATCCAGACGCTCAATCTCCGAGATATTTTCCATTTCGGTAGAGATTTCGCTTTTCTTTCTAAGTATCCGCTCTTCATTACATTTGCCCGATACTCGTCGTGTTGAAGTGTACGGCTGCTGGTACATTTTTTGATTCAACGCCCAATCCTTCTCCCTTTTCCATTTCGGTAGAGATTTCGCTTTTCTTTTCCCCCCCCCCCCCCCCCCCCCCCCCCCCCCCCCCCCCCTCCACACCCAAGTATTTCAAAATCAACTGGCTTCTCCATTTATATGTCAGCTTCCAACACACTTCGAAACAAAGTTGCAAGACAGGAACACTCTGAACTTTTCACTGCTGCAGCAGGCAGGGAAGGTGCCATTGGATTGTTTTTAAATCCACTGCTGAGGGAGGCAGGGCAGTGCTGGAATCTTACTTTTGGGAACGGCTTCAGTTCCATTGGAGGAGACGGGTGCATGGTGGAATATTGGGTTGGGGGATCACACCATTGGGGGAGCAGACCCAATGGGTCTGCACTTGGTCTAGTATACCTCTAAAAGTATCATATTGTATGTGTGTGTGTGTTGTATGTATTTTTTGTATCTTCCTCAAAACGCTACCCACTAGTGCTTAAATTTTTACATATACTCACATTTTTCCCCTCCACGTCGTAATCAGGTTCACTAATTAAACTAATTAGTGGTGCAATATTGCTTTGGGGAAAGGGTTGCATTTGGGGACCAGGCCTCCCATATGACAAGGTCCCAACGGGTCCCACTTGCTCTGGTATAGCTATAAAAGTCTCATCTTGTATGTGTGTGTGTGTGTTGTATGTCTGTATGTTTTTTATCTTCCTCAAAACGCTAAGCGCTAGCACTTAGATTTTTACATATTCTTACTCACATTTTTCCCCTCCACGCCATAATCAGGTTCACTGAAGATTTTATCCTACATTTCACAAGTTATTGATGATTAAAGGTTTCAAAAAGCCAACCTTAAGATGATTTTTACCGTTAAAATCCTTCCTGCCGGCTTCCAACAGACTGATACAAGGCTGCAACAGACAAAGACTCTGTGTTTTCACAAACTTTTCATTTGAATGGGATATCACATCCCTCCACCCGACATTTGCAACAATGTTGCCATCATAGCTCCTGGCAGGACAGGAGGAGGAGGGTCAATTAATATTACAATTGTGGAAGTGCAATTGGAATTTTTTTTATAGTCCAGCACTGGGGGAGGCAGTGGAGTGATGGAATCTTATGTTCGGCAACGGGTTGAGTTGGGGGATCGGGCCTCCCGTGGGGTCTACGTGTTAGTGGTGCCATATTGCGTTGGGGAACGGGTTGCACAGTTGGGGGCTATGGGTGAGAGGTGGAATATTGTGTTGGGGGAACAGGACCCAACGGGTCCCACTTTGTCTAGTAACATTATACCATTTTAGACCTAGCTACAGGAGCACCTGTTTCACAGAGACCTAGTTCGGTTTAGTTTATTGTCATGTGTACCGCGGTACATAGAAAAGCTTTTTTGTTGCGCGCTATCCAGTCAGTGGCAAGATAAAGTCCGATTAAAGATAGCCGGAGGGTCTCCCATGAGGTAGATAGTAGCTCAGGCCCACTCTCTAGTTGGTGGTAGGATGGTTCAGTTGCCTGATAACAGCTGGGAAGAAACTGTCTCTGAATCTGGAGGTGTGTGTGCGTTTTCACACTTCTGTACCTCTTGCCCGATGGGAGAGGGGAGAAGAGGGACTGACCCGGGGTTAGACTGGTCCTTGGTTACGGAGCAAGAGTTGATAAGTGGGATGAGCATGGATGGGTAATTGGTGGCCAGTGTGAACAAAATGAACGGAGAGGCCTCTTTCCGTGCTGAATGACTGCAGAGGTTGTACATTTCAGCGGCTCATTGGAACGTCAGTGATTTGACTTAATTTCCTCTCTCTGTCTTGCTTGCAGGTATTACTAGTCTGAACCTCTTCCTCTTGGCCCTGCTGAAGACTCCGGTCATTCAAGGAGGGATCCTGGCCTTTCTCTTGGATAACACGGTCTCAGGTGAATTCATGAAGTTCAGTTTAGTTCAGAGACACAGCGCGGAAACCAACACACCGGATCCACGCCGACCAGCGATCCCCGCACGTTAACACGATCCTACACCCACTAGGGTCAATTTTTACATTTACACCAAGCCAATTAACCTACAAACCTGCGCGTCTTTGGAGTGTGGGAGGACACCGAAGATCTCGGAGAAAACCCACGCAGGTCACGGGGAGAACGTGCAAACGCCGTACAGACAGCACCCGTAGTCGGGATCGAACCCGGGTCTCTGGTGCTGTAAGGCGGAACTCTCTGCCGCAGGTGGTAGTTGAGGCCAGTTCATTGGCTATATTTAAGAGGGAGTTAGATGTGGCCCTTGTGTCTAAAGGGATCAGGGGGTATGGAGAGAAGGCAGGTACAGGATACTGAGTTGGATGATCAGCCATGATCACATTGAATGGCGGTGCAGGCTCGAAGGGCCGAATGGCCTACTCCTGCACCTATTTTCTATGTTTCTATTAACAGGGATCGCTGGTTATCGCGGATTTGATGGGCCGAAGGGCCTGTTTCCGCACAGAATGAGTTTCTATTTCCATGCATTTCAGACAATTTATATTTTGTTAGAGTCACACTGCGTGGCAACAGGCCCTTCGGCCCAGCTTGGCCCGCGCCGACCAACATGTCCCATTCTACACTAGTCCCTCCTGCCAGCGTTTGGCCCATATCCCTCCAAACCTGTCCTATCCACCATGTACCTGTCTGACTATCTCATCTTCACTTTAAACCTTGTACTTGAGATTGGTTTGATTGTAGTCATATCCAGTATTATCTGATTAGAGCCCTATACAGAGACGCACCCAGGTCTCCTACCCCTCTCCTACATTCCTTCCTCTGGCTTCACAATTTACTCCTCTGCTAACCTTACGTCATACCTCTTGCCTTTTCATCACTGTTTAGAGATACAGCACTGAAACAGGCCCTTCGGCCCACCGAGTCCGTGCCGACCAGTGATCCCCGCACACGAACACTATTCTACACAATGTTCCCAATGTTGGGGGAGTCCAGAACCAGGGGCCACATTTTAAGAATAAAATATCAGGCCATTGAGAACGGAGATGAGGAAAAAACTTTTTCACCCAGAGAGTTGTGAATCTGTGGAATTCTCTGCCTTAGAAGGCAGTGGAGGCCAATTCACTGGATGCTTTCAAGAGTTAGATAGAGCTCTTAAAGATAGCGGAATCAGGGGATATGGGGAGAAGGCAGGAGCGGGGCACTGATTGGGGATGATCAGCCATGATCACAGTGAATGGCGGTGCCGGCTCGAAGGGCCGAATGGCCTCCTCCTGCACCTACTGTCTATTGCCCACACACAGACACACCCACACACGCACTGGGGACAATTTACACATAGACCAAAGCCAATTAACCTGCAAACCTGTACGTCTTTGGAGTGTGTGGGGAAAAGTGAAGATCTCGGAGGAAACACTCACGGGGAGATCGTACCAACTCCGTACAGACAGCGCCCGTAGTCGGGATCGAACCCGCTGCAAGTGCTGTAAGGCGGCAACTCTAGCGCTGCGCCTCTGGCCCTGACTTGTTCTGGCCTTTTCATGCCTACAGTTAATTTTCCTTTCCACCCCTCCCCCTCCCCCCTCCCCCCTTTCCCCCCCTCCCCCCTCCCCACTTCTTCATTCAGTCTGAAGAAGGATTCCAAGCCGAAACATCACCTAATGCGTCTTCTCCAGAGATGCTTCCTGATTGCCTGATCCATTGCGCATTTGGTGCCCATCTTCCTATCAGGTTCAATGAGGCCCCCCCCCCCCCCCCCCCGCCTCATTCTCAACTCCAGCGAGTACAGGCCCAGTGCCGTCAAACGCTCATCGTTCATGGTACACCAGTCATTGAAGGTAGGCATGCAGGTGCAGCAGGCAGTAAAGAAAGCGAATGGTATGTTAGCTTTCATTGCAAAAGGATTTGAGTATAGGAGCAGGGAGGTTCTACTGCAGTTGTACAGGGTCTTGGTGAGACCACACCTGGAGTATTGCGTACAGTTTTGGTCTCCAAATCTGAGGAAGGACATTATTGCCATAGAGCGAGTGCAGAGACGGTTCACCAGACTGATTCCTGGGATGTCAGGACTGTCTTATGAAGTAAGACTGGATAGACTTGGTTTATACTCTCTAGAATTTAGAAGATTGAGAGGGGATCTTATAGAAACTTACAAAATTCTTAAGGGGTTGGACAGGCTAGATGCAGGAAGATTGTTCCCGATGTTGGGGAAGTCCAGGACAAGGGGTCACAGCTTAAGGATAAGGGGGAAATCC
>NC_073383.1:78304831-78347331 GCF_028641065.1 Leucoraja erinaceus | reverse complement strand
GCTGGAGACCCAGCAACCTCACGATTAATGTTTAACTCGCAACCTTCCCCACTGCAGTGCCCGGCCACTGTGTGCAGGTGAGGAGTCTGATAAGGATCAGAGCTGCCTCTGTTGACTGTGGGGCCTGTCCCAGTCAGTCATTAAAGGTGTGTTGAGCAGGCAAAGCTTTGAAACCAGCTGGGTAGAGGCAAGGAACCTTTGGCACATGCCTCCCGGCTATTCATAACTCCACGAGTTCCAGGAACTGGATGAGAACGAACTGCCGGAGGAGGCTTAAGAAGGAACTGCAGATGCTGGAAAAATCGAAGGTAGATATAAATGCTGGAGAAACTCAGCGGATGAGGCAGCATCTATGGAGCGAAGGAAATAGGCAACGTTTCAGTTTGAAACCCTTCTTCAGATTCAGACTGAAGAAGGGTCTCGATCAGAAACGTCACAGCTTAAAGATCAGGGGGAAATCCTTTAAAACTGAGATGAGAAGAACTTTTTTCACACAGAGAGTGGTGAATCTCTGGAACTCTCTGCCGCAGAGGGTAGTCGAGGCCAGTTCATTGGCTATATTTAAGAGGGAGTTAGATGTGGCCCTTGTGGCTAAAGGGATCAGAGGGTATGGAGAGAAGGCAGGTACGGGATACTGAGTTGGATGATCAGCCATGATCATATTGAATGGCGGTGCAGGCTCGAAGGGCCGAATGGCCTACTCCTGCACCTAATTTCTATGTTTCTATGAAAGCGAATGGTATGTTAGCATTCATAGCAAAAGGATTTGAGTATAGGAGCAGGGAGGTTCTACTGCAGTTGTACAGGGTATGTTTCTATGTCACCTAAAATCGCTCCATAGATGCTGCCTCACCCGCTGAGTTTCCCCAGCATTTTTATCTACCTTCGATTTTTCCAGCATCTGCAGTTCTCTGATAAACATCTCTGGGGTGGGGTTTGCAGAGGGGTCTCGACCCGAAACGTCACCCAAAGCTTCTCTCCAGAGATGCTGCCTGTCCCGCTGAGTTACTCCAGCACTTTGTGTGGCCACAGAGGGAGTACAGAGAAGGTTCACCAGACTGATTCCTGGGATGTCAGGACTTTCATATGAAGAAAGACTGGATAGACTCGACTTGTACTCGCTAGAATTTAGGAGATTGAGGGGGGATCTTATAGAAACTTACAAAATTCTTAAGGGGTTGGACAGGCTAGATGCAGGAAGATTGTTCCCGATGTTGGGGAAGTCCAGAACAAGGGGTCACACAGTTTAAGGATAAAGGGGAAATGTTTTAGGACTGAGATGAGAAAAACATTTTTTTTCACACTCAGAGAGTGGTGAATCTGTGGAATTCTCTGCCACAGAAGGTAGTTGAGGCCACAGTTCATTGGCTATATTTAAAAGGGAGTTAGATGTGGCCCTTGTGGCTAAAGGGATCGGGGGGTATGGAGAGAAGGCAGGGATGGGATACTGAGTTGGATGATCAGCCATGATCATATTGAATGGCGGTGCAGGCTCGAAGGGCCGAATGGCCTACTCCTGCACCTATCTTCTATGTTTCTATGTTTCTATGTCCCCCTCTGTGTAAACCAGCGTCCGCAGTTCCTCGTTTCTAACGTTCCACGTACAAATATGCGGCGACTGTTTTCATTGCAGGGACGTCCGAGGAGCGTGGTTTGGTGCCCGATTTTCCTGGGTTCCACGTGAGGAAGGATGGCCGGAGCGGTTGTCACACGCAGGGACTGACCGACATCTACCGGCTTCCCTCTGGAGTACACCGGTGGTCGGTGCGCCTGTGCCCCGGGTTCTATCCGTTCAGCAATCTCCGCCCGGCCTCGGAACCCACCCAGGAACCCGCAGGGGTCGAGGAGATCCGAGACTTGCTCCCACCGCCCGTTCCCCAGGACACTCAAGGGGAAGGAAGCGCTCCCAGCTCCTCCAAGGATGCCCAAGATATCCTGGGGATTCCTGTTTGACACTGCCCAGGCTAAATGTTTAAGAAGGAACTGCAGATGCTGGAAAAACCGAAGGCAGACAAAAACGCTGGAGAAACTCAGCGGGCGAGGCAGCATCTATGGAGCGAAGGAAATTGGTGACATAGAGACATAGGAAATAGGTGCAGGAGGAGGCCATTCAGCCCTTCAATCCAGCACCACCATTCATTGTGATCGTGGCTGATCGTCCCCAATCAATAACCCGTGCCTGCCTTCTCCCCATATCCCTTGGCTCCACTAGCCCTTAGAGCTCTATCTAACTCTCTCTTAAGGATCATGATCAGCCATGATCATATTGAATGGCGGTGCAGGCTCGAAGGGCCGAATGGCCTACTCCTGCACCTAATTTCTATGTTTCTATGTTAAATCCATCCAGTGATTTGGCCTCCACTGCCCTCTGTGGCAGGGAAGTCCATATATTCACAACTCTCTAGGTGAAATTTTTTTCCTCACCTCAGTCTTAAATGACCTCCCCTTTATTCTAAGACTGTGTGTGGCCCCTGGTTCTGGACTCGCCCAACATTGGGAACATTTTTTCCTGCATCTAGCTTGTCCAGTCCTTTTATAATTTTATATGCTTCTATAAGATCCCCCCCCCTCATCCTTCTAAACTCCAGTGAATACAAGCCTAGACTTTTCAATCTTTCCTCATATGACAGTCCCGCCATCCCAGGGATCAGTCTCGTGAACCTACGCTGCACTGCCTCAATCACAAGGATGTCCTTCCTCAAACTAGGAGACCAAAACTGTACACAAAGCTGTTCGGGTTGAGACTGAAGAAGGGTTTCGGCCCGAAACGTTGCCTATTTCCTTCGCTCCATAGATGCTGCTGCACCCGCTGAGTTTCTCCAGCATTTTTGTCCTGTCCAGACTAAAACTCCCCGACAAAAATGAAAAAAAAACATTAGTCCATTAAAAGGTTCTGTTTTCTTTCTCATCTACTTTGCGCATACACTTTTAAAAAAAAGTCTTTGGTTACGAAGGGATTATTGGGAGATGAATTTGTTCCCACCTATTGGGTGGGAAGAATCCCGCCAGGAATCAAGTCAAAGGGGATACATGTCTGTAGGTTAATTGGCTTCGGTAGACTGGTTTAGAGATTTAGTTTAGATATACAGCGGGGGAAACAGGCCCTTCGCCCCTCCGGGTCCGTGCCGACCAGCGATCACCCCCACACACTAACGCCTCTGTCCCACATAGGAAACCTGAACGGAGAACTCTGGAGACTTTGCGCCCCACCCAAGGTTTCCGTGCGGTTCCCGGAGGTTGCAGGTGGTTGCCGGAGGTTGCAGGTAGTGGAAGCAGGTAGGGAGACTGACAAAAACCTCCGGGAACCGCACGGAAACCTTGGGTGGGGCGCAAAGTCTCCAGAGGTTTCCTAAGTGGGACAGGGGCATAAGGAAGTGGTGCCGTTGCTGTGCTCCAGCATCTGCAGTTCCTTCTTAAACAAAATTCCTCCTCATCTCCATTCTAAAGAGACGTCCTTTTATTCTGAGGCTATGGCCTAGATGGTCCTAGACTCTTGCAGTACATGAAGCAAAACGTTACACATATCCCGGTGTACATTGAAGGCGTTGGAGGTGATGGTGGTTCAACTGTTCAAGTTACTAGGAATGAATATCACCTGCAACTTGTCCCCGACCACCCATATTGAAGCAATGATCAAGAAAGCATAGCAACGGCACCACTTCCTTATGCCCCTGTCCCACTTAAGAAACCTCGGGAGACTTTGCGCCCCACCCAAGGTTTCCGTGCGGTTCCCGGAGGTTTTTGACAGTCTCCCTACCTGCTTCCACTACCTGCAACCTCCGGCAACCGCCTGCAACCTCCGGGAACCGCACGGAAACCTTGGGTGGGGCGCAAAGTCTCCAGGGGTTTCCGTTCAGGTTTCCTAAGTGGGACAGGGGGCATTAAACTATCCTGCACACATTTACACTTAGACCAACCCAATTAACCTACAAGCCTGTGCGTTTTTGGAGTGTGGGAGGAAACCGGAGCACCCGGAGAAAACCCACGCAGGTCACGGGGAGAACATGCAAACTCCGCACAGACAGCACCTCTAAACTATAACTAAAATTAAACTTTAAATTGGAGAATTCAATGTTCATATCGTTGGGTTGTAAACTACCCAAGTGGTCTAATTCTGAGAGAGTTATTCAAGAATATTCTGAATGACTTCAGAATTAAGGGACAGAAGTTTAGGGGTAATTGACTTCAGAATTAAGGGACAGAAGTTTAGGGGTAACATGAGGGGGAACTTCTTTACTCAGAGAGTGGTAGCTGTGTGGAATGAGCTCCCAGTGGAAGTGGTGGAGGCAGGTTCATTGGTATCATTTAAAAATAAATTGGATAGGCATATGGATGAGAAGGGAATGGAGGGTTATGGTATGAGTGCAGGCAGGTGGGACTAAGGGGAAAAAAATGTGTTCGGCATGGACTTGTAGGGCCGAGATGGCCTGTTTCCGTGCTGTAATTGTTATATGGTTTATATGGTTAATATATAGACTGCAAAAGCAGGTGTACAAAGTCATGAGAGGAATAGATTGGGTGGAGTATCTTGGTCAAAGTGGGGGGGGGGGGGGGGGTTTGAGAACCAGAGGTTTATGGTGAGGGGGAAAATATTTAATAGGAACCTGAGGGGTAACTTTTCCACAAGAGGGTGGTGTGGGTGTATGGAACGAGCTGCCGGAGGAGGTCGTTGAGGCAGAGACTATCATAGTATTTAGACAATAGACAATAGGTGCAGTGCTGAGGGAGGGATGGAAGTAGAAGCAGCAGGGGAGACGGGTAGCCGGGGCTGGCGAGTGTTTGACGGGCTGGTGAGTCGCTCGCTGCAACTCGGGCCATGGAGCAGCCTCAGTGCAAGAGTCCCGGGCCGTCGGAGGCGTCGAAGCGTTGCGCGCCGCTGCCGTCAGAGTCTCGGTGCCGAATTCGCCCAGGTGACCGGCATGGATCAGGCTGCGGCTCGGTGCATCCTGGAGGACAACCAGTGGCTGCTGGAAGTAAGTACCTGTACCAAGCACTGGGTAGAAACAGTGGAAGGTAGTAGACTTCAAATGGGAGTGGTTGGTGAAAGCATCCTGCTTGCCTGCTAGATTTTCACTTACAGTAACTGCAGGAAAAATGTTCCCGATGTTTGGGGGCGCTCAGAACCATGGGTCACAGTTTAAGAATAAAGGGTGGGGGGGGTGGGCAGTTAGGACTGCGATGAGAACAAACTTTCTTCACGCAGAGAGTTGTGAATTGTGGAATTCTCTGCCACAGAAGGCAGTGCAGGCCAATTCACTGGATGTTTTCAAGAGAGAGTTACATTCAGTTCTTGGGGCTAACGACATCAAGGGATATGGGGGAAAAAACAGGAAAGAGGTACTGATTTTAGATGAATAGCCATGATCATATTGAATGGCAGTGCTGGCTCGAAGGGCCGAATGGCCTATTCCTGCATCTATTTTCTATGTTTCTGTGCTTGAGTATATGGCAATAAAACTCGATCACTTGATTTTGAAGCATTCATGCATGGTGGAGGTATAATGTAGTCATAGTGTGGTACAGTGTGGAAAACAGGCCCTTCGGCCCAACTTGCCCACACCCGCCGACATGTCCCAGCTACGCCACCTGCGTTTGGTCCATAACTCCAAACCTGTCCTATCCATGTATCAATCTAACTTGTTCTTAAATGTTGGGATGGTCCCTGCCTCAACTATCTCCTCTGGCAGCTTGTTCCATACACCCATCACCCTTTGTGTGGATAAAGTTACCCCTTCAAAAGTTACCTCATAAAATACTCCAAACAAAAACATTGAGATCATAGAAACATAGAAATTAGGTGCAGGAGTAGGCCATTAGGCCCTTCGAGCCTGCACCGCCATTCAATATGATCATGGCTGATCATCCAACTCAGTATCCCGTACCTGCCTTCTCTCCATACCCCCTGATCCCCTTAGCCACAAGGGCCACATCTAACTCCCTCTTAAATATAGCCAATG
This sequence comes from Leucoraja erinaceus, assembly GCF_028641065.1. Lineage (NCBI taxonomy): Eukaryota > Metazoa > Chordata > Chondrichthyes > Rajiformes > Rajidae > Leucoraja > Leucoraja erinaceus. The sequence continues at coordinate 78,341,374 of NC_073383.1, read as the reverse complement.
AACTGTGGCCTCGACTACCTTCTGTGGCAGAGAGTTCCAGAGATTCACCACTCTCTGTGTGAAAAAAGTTCTTCTCATCTCGGTTTTAAAGGATTTCCCCCTTATCCTTAAGCTGTGACCCCTTGTCCTGGACTTCCCCAACATCGGGAACAATCTTCCTGCATCTAGCCTGTCCAACCCCTTAAGAATTTTGTAAGTTTCTATAAGAATCATACTTCTACAATGCACTAAAACATGATTTTAATAAATCAAATTTCTAAAAGTCCCTCCCCTACTGTGGGATGAGGGACACCCCCCCTCCCCACCCCCCCCCCCCCCCAGTGTACAGATACATGACGAGGGAATAACGTTTAGTGCAAGGTAAAGTCTGATCAAGGATAGTCCGAGGGTCTCCAATGAGGTGGAAAGTAGTTCAGCACCGCTCTCTGGTTGGTGGTAGGGTCGTTCAGTTGCCTGATAACAGCTGGGGAGAAACTGTCCCTGAATCTGGAGGTGTGCGTTGGTTTTCACACTTCTGTACTTTTTGCCTGATGGGAGAGGGGAGAAGAGGGAATGGCCAGGGTGGGACTGGTCCTTGATGATGCTGCTGGCCTTGCCAAGGCAGTGTGAGGTGTAGGCAAGGCAAGGCAAGGCAACTTTATTTATATAGCACATTTCATACACGAGGCAGACTCAAAGTGCTTCACATAAAAACACGTCATACAATAAAATGAAATAAAATAGAACTAAAAGAAAAGAAAAGCAAAATTAAAAATGCATTATAAAAAGTGCAAAAGTTAAAAGTGCAATGTAGTTAAGATTTAGCTGAAAGCTAAAGTAAACATAAAAGTTTTCAGCCTTGTTTTAAAAGTGGTCAAAGTTGAGGCAAGTCTTAAATCTTCAGGAAGTTTATTCCAGCTATTTGTTGCATAGTAACTAAATCCTGCTTTCCCATGTTTTGTATTTACTCTGGGAATCACTAACAGATTGGTTTCAGAAGATCTTAGCGGTCTAGAAGGCTTATATAGTGGAAGCATGTCAGTGATATACTTTGGTCCTAAACCATGTAGTGATTTATAGGTGAGCAGCAGGATTTTAAAATCAATTCTCTGACATGTGTAGATGGAAGGGAGGGAGGTTGGTTTTTGTGCGACGGTCTGGGCTGCGTCCACAATTCGCTGCAATTTCTTGCGGTCTTGGACGGAGCTGTTCCCAAACCGTTCCCGAATGCATCCCGATAAAATGCTCTCTTTTTTTTTTTTTTTTTTTTAAATTTTTTTATTATTGGAGATAGGTACATAATATATTACATCATTACTGTCTTACATTTTTAAATTGATAATATTGTCAGTTATTATTACATTGTCTCCAATACTTTTTGCATTTTTCTTCGTTTTTTTTATAACTAGATAGAGCTAAAGGGATAGATGAAATAGAGAGAGAGAAGGAAAAAGAAAACTAAAATAAAAAAAAAGGAAGAGGAGTGAAAGAGGTAATTGAAGAAGAATGGAAAAATTTGTTAGAGTTTAAAAACATCATTCGAGATATGTTCGTACATTTCGAAGTATAGCATTTCATCCAATCTTTAGTCCGGTTGCTAGTCAGGTTCCTGTGCTGAACTATTCTGACCCTTTAAGTAATCAATAAAAGGAGACCATGTTCCAACGAATAATTCCTGTTTGTCCAACAGGGAAAATCTGATTCTTTCCACGTTTAAGGTCTCCGTCATTTCTATAATCCACATTTTGATTGTGGGGGCCGTAGGGCCTTTCCAAAATTTTAGGATTAATTTTTTTCCTGTTATTAAACTGTAATCGATAAAGTTTCTTTGTGTTATTCTAAGTGTTTGATTTAATTCTAATATTCCGAGTATTATTAATTTTGGACTTGGTTCCAGTTGTGTGTTGGTTACTTTGGATATTATACTAAAAATATTTACCCAAAATTTTTTAATTTTTGTACAGTTTGTAAACATGTGCGATAACGTAGCTTCTAAATGTTGACATTTATCACATATAGGTGAGATATGTTGAAAAATTTTATGTAATTTTGTTTTGGCGTAATGTAACCTATGTATTACTTTAAATTGTATTAGAGAATGTCTTGCGTTTAGTGAACACTGATGTATCTGTTGTAAACTTTCTTCCCAAGTGTCTTTCGTTATTACCTGATTTAATTCTTTTTCCCATGCTTGTCTGTGTAAGTCCGTCAAAGGAATGTCACTATCTAATAAGATATTATATATATAAGATATTAATTTTTCTGTATTAGGATGCTTATTCCGATAAAATGCTCTCTACGGCACATCTGTAGAAGTTGGTGAGAGTTGGAGGGGACGTGCCCAACTTCCTAAAGCTTTCTAAGGAAGTGGAGGCGTTTCTTGATCATCACTTCAATATGATACAGATTGGCCTCATCTCCCCTTCCGATCTCCCTCTCAAGAACTTTAAACAGTGCATAGAAACATAGAAACATAGAAAATAGGTGCAGGAGTAGGCCATTCGGCCCTTCGAGCCTGCACCGCCATTCAATATGATCATGGCTGATCATCCAACTCAGTATCCTATACCTGCCTTCTCTCCATACCCCCTGATCCCTTTAGCCACAAGGGCCACATCTAACTCCCTCTTCAATATAGCCAATTAACTGGCCTCGACTACCCTCTGTGGCAGAGAGTTCCAGAGATTCACCACTCTCTGTGTGAAAAAAGTTCTTCTCATCTCGTTTTTAAAGGATTTCCCCCTTATCCTTAAGCTGTGACCCCCTTGTCCTGGACTTCCCCAACATCGGGAACAATCTTCCTGCATCTAGCCTGTCCAACCCCTTAAGAATTTTGTAAAGTTTCTATAAGATCCCCTCTCAATCTCCTAAATTCTAGAGAGTATAAACCAAGTCTATCCAGTCTTTCTTCACAAGACAGTCCTGACATCCCAGGAATCAGTCTGGTGAACCTTCGCTGTACTCCCTCTATGGCAAGAATGTCTTTCCTCAGATTTGGAGACCAAAACTGTACGCAATACTCCAGGTGTGGTCTCACCAAGGCCCTGTACAACTGCAGTAGAACCTCCCTGCTCCTATACTCAAATCCTTTTGCTATGAAAGCCAACATACCATTCGCTTTCTTCACTGCCTGCTGCACCTGCATGCCTACTTTCAGATTCAGATTCAGATTCAATTTTAATTGTCATTGTCAGTGTACAGTACAGAGACAACGAAATGCATTCAATGACTGGTGTACCATGACACCCAGGTCTCGCTGCATCTCCCCTTTTCCTAGTCGGCCACCATTTAGATAATAGTCTGCTTTCCCGTTTTTGCCAATAGCCTGCTTTCCTGTTTCTTCACTGCCTGCTGCAGTACCCCACTCCTGCCTTCTCCCCATATCTCCAGACTCCGCTGCTTTCAAGAGCCCTATCTAGCTCTCTCTTGAAAGTATCCAGAGAACCGGCCTCCACCAGAAGACGTGGCTTTTAGCCAGGGCGAGTTCGCCTCAGGTCACGGCGCCCCTTTGCCACGCAAGCCCAAGAGCTGCTCTGCACAACACCAGCTGACGCTTCTAAGGCGTCCTGGGTCAAGACGAGATGGAGAGACCAGGGGAAGTCAGCGGAACTATCTAGGCTACACCATTACATCAATGATCCCATGGACGTCCCTGGCCAGGACCTGCCCCCGAAAGCAGTGGACAACCCTCAACCGCTTGAGGACGGGCGTCGGACGCCATGGCGTAGCGATGAAGAGGTGGGGCCTCGAGGACAGTGTTGGGGGCCCAACACAGACAGTGGAGCACATCGTCCGTCACCAGTTGCCCCAATAACACCGGCCACCATATGAATGGTGAACGAGGTCTGATTAACCTGGACGATGGCACGTTGGCCTGGCTCGCCTCGACGGAGCTGCAGGTCTAAAAGACACACACGACAGAGAAGAAGAAGGTGTGCAGAAGGCCAGCCATTGATCAGATATTATTTTTAATTCATTAAATAGAAGACATTGCAAGAAGTACATTGGTCACAGGAGATTCCAGAATAACATCGGAAGTCAAGATAAAAATATCTCTATTCTTGAAAATCTTTTAAATTAAAACTTTACAGACCGATAGCAGTTTTTATATATAATATAATAAAATCCATATTGACAGCCAACTTTTACAATTCTATATTACAATTCACGTATAAAAATAAATCTCATAGGTAACACACATGGCCTCGGGTGCAAATTCACACCTTCAATACAACCATTGCAGTTGCTGGAGATATACATATATATTCTTTCCAAAATCAAATATAATCAAATAATCTCTTTCTTGGGGAGAGTTGAATGGATTTCGCCTGTAAATAGAGATTTGTAACCCAACTAGGTATATGTGAAATGGGCACAGGATGCTGGAGTAACTCAGCGGGACAGGCAGCATCTCTGGAGCGAAGGATTAGGGGGACGTTTTGGGTCATGGAAAGATAGAAACATAGCAAATAGGTGCAGGATTAGGCCATTCGGCCCTTCGAGCCTGCACCGCCATTCAATATGATCATGGCTGATCATCCAACTCAGTATCCTGTACCTGCCTTCTCTCCATACCCCCTGATCCCTTTAGCCACGAGGGCCACATCTAACTCCCTCTTAAATATAGCCAATGAACTGTGGCCTCAACTATCTTCTGTGGCAGAGAATTCCAGAGATTCACCACTCTCTGTGTGAAAAATGTTTTTCTTATCTCGGTCCTAAAAGACTTCCCCCTTATCCTTAAACTGTGTGACCCCTTGTTCTGGACTTCCCCAACATCGGGAACAATCTTCCTGCATCTAGCCTGTCCAACCCCTTAAGAATTTTGTACATTTCTATAAGATCCCCCCCTCAATCTTCTAAATTCTAGCGAGTACAAGCCGAGTCTATCCGGTCTTTCTTCATATGAAAGTCCTGCCATCCCAGGAATCAGTGTGGTGAACCTTCTCTGTACTCCCTCTATGGCAAGAATGTCTTTCTTGCCATAGAGGGACCCTTCGTCAGACAGTGAGTCGGGGGAGAGGGGGAGGATGTTTCCCCTAGTGGGAGAGTCTAGGACCAGAGGTCTTACACTCGGAATTGAAGGACGTTCCTTTGGAAAGGGGATGAGAAGGAATTTCCTTCGTCAGAGGGTGGTGAATCTGTGGAGAAGGCAGGAGAATGGGGTTAGGAGGGGAGAGATAGATCAGCCACGATTGAATGGCGGAGTGGACTTGATGGGACGAATGGCCTAATTCTGCTCCTATCACTGCTAAACGTAGCAATCGGCGAACGAGAGATGTCGACGACGTTGATGATAAAGGAAACAGGCCATTGCTTGGGTCGAACAAGAGGGATCTTGACCCAAAACGTCACCTATTTCTTTTCACCAGAGCTGCTGCCTGACCCGCTGAGTTACTCCAACAATTTGTGTCTATCTTTGGTTTAAACCAGCGTCCACCGTCACGTCCTACACAAGTGTGTGTGTGGGTGTGTTTATATACAATTTTAACGAGTTCTAGGATGTGCACATACATGTTGTGTGTTTTGTCATGCGTGTCGGGTAACACGGTCTGGTCATGAGTTCACGGATGCGTTCGGTTGCGTGTTTGACTACATGTTCATTTACATGGTGTACCAGAGGAGTTGCGTGTAAATTCACACGCGTGTTCATGTTTCGTCGTGTGATCTCGTTGCGTGTTTGGCCGCAAGTCGGCGCGCGCGCGCGCGTTTTTCTCTCGTGTTCAGTTAAACTCGAGTCCAGAATCGGGTGGGGGGGGTCACACAGTTTAAGAATAACGGATTAGGCCATTTAAGACTGAGATGAGGAAATACCTTTTCACCCAGAGAGAGTTGTGAGTCTGTGGAATTCTCTGCCACAGAAGGTAGTGGAGGCCGATTCACTGGATAACCATATAACCATATAACAATTACAGCACGGAAACAGGCCATCTCGGCCCTTCTAGTCCGTGCCGAACACCTACTCTCACCTAGTCCCATCCACCTGCACTCAGACCATAACCCTCCATTCCTTTCCCATCCGTATACCTATCCAATTTATTTTTAAATGATAAAATCGAACCTGCCTCCACCACTTCCACTGGAAGCTCATTCCACACAGCTACCACTCTCTTGGTAAAGAGGTTCCCCCTCATGTTACCCCTAAACCTTTGTCCCTTAATTCTCAAATCATGTCCTCTTGTTTGAATCTTCCCTACTCTCAATGGAAAAAGCTTATCCACATCAACTCTGTCTATCCCTCTCATCATTTTAAAGACCTCTATCAAGTCCCCCCTTAACCTTCTGCGCTCCAGAGAATAAGGACCTAACTTGTTCAACCTTTCTCTGTAACTTAGTTGCTGAAACCCAGGTGTTCAAGAGAGAGTTAGATTTAGCTCTAATAGTGCTAATGGAATAAAGGGATATGGGGAGAAGGCAGGAACGGGGTACTGATTCTGGATGATCAGCCATGATCATATTGAATGGCGGTGCTGGCTCGAAGGGCCGAATGGCCTACTGCTGCACCTATTGTTCTAACATGATCGGCTGCAATGTTCAGTGATAGTTCTATGTTTAGATGCAGATTGTATCATGCACATGGTCAATGATAAGTACATTGTCCGATGCATGTTTGCACTTCCAGGTCTGTGTACAGTCATAGTGTCATGGAGTGATACAGTGTGGAAACAGGCCCTTCGGCCCAACTTGCCCAAGCCGGCCAACATGTCCCAGCTACACTAGTCCCACCTGCCTACACTTGGTCCATATCCCTCCAAACCTGTCCTATCCATGTACCTGTCTAACTGTTTCTTAAACGTTGGGATAGTCCCAGCCTCAACTGCCTCCTTGGGCAGCTCGTTCCATACACCCGCCACCCTCAGTGTGAAAAAGTTACCCCTCAGATGCCTGGTAAATCTTTTCCCCTTCACCTGGAATTTTGTGTGCAGGTTTGGTCCCTTAATTTGAGAAACCTTCCCTACTCTCAATGGAAAAAGCTTCTCGGGTGGGTCGTGCAAACTCCGCAGAGACAGTATCTGTAGTCGGGATCGAACCTGGGTTTCTGGCGCTGGTGTGACGGCCCTTCTCTTTCATACAACATTCCTAATGGGGCTCAATGTTGCCCTGGTGAAGTGGATACACTAGCCCCCCCCCAGAGACCTCGAGGTACTATATCATGAGATGCATAGACGGTTTTAACGCACCGAGACTCTTGCCCAGAACAGCCGGAATCGAGAAACACAGGACATTGGTTTAAGGTGAGGGGTTGAGGGGGGGGTTTAGATTTAGTAGGAATCTGAGGGGTAACTTTCTCCACCCAAAGGGCGGTGGGTGTCTGGAACGAGCTGTCGGAGGAGATAGTTGGGGCAGGTGCCATCGCAACCTTTGAGAGAAATTTGGACGTACATGGATAGGACATGTTTATCGGATAGGATTTCGAGAGACATGGGCCAAACGCAGGCAGGTGGGGCTGGTGTAGATGGGACATGTTGGGCCTGTAGGGCATGTTTCCACACTGTGAAGGGCTTGGCCGATTTTTTTCGGCGACTGCCCGGCATCATTGGCTGACGTGTCAGTGTCAGATCGCCAAACATGACGGCGGATATACGTGCGCCGATTTTTTTTCACGTGTCGCGACATTTCTTTTGCTCGCCGCTGGATTTCGAAACATTCAAAATCTTCCGGCGAAACGCTGATACGATGCCGGCAGTGGCCGAAAAAAAATCGCCAAGTGGGACAGCCCCCTCAAGTTTCCAAAACGCAAGTCCCTGCACTGGGTGATATGCATCTGTGGTATTGGGAGTCATACACCTGTTCCAGATGCGTTGTCAGTTGTTCCATCGTCATTAAATTCCCACATCTGCCCAATGTTTGTAGCGTCCGCCGCTGCGTCCGAGAGCAGGGCCCGTGTACCAGTGTTCCCGTACCGTGAGGGCACGCCATTGATGTATCACAAATACTGCAAACGATAGCTATAAGGCCAGAGCACTTGGCTTCCAGTCTCGGCTTCGAGACTGAGTCCACACATTTCCAGTTATCTTCAGCTCCTTTCGACACCGTGTCTCCGGCAAGGAGCAAACCCTTGAAGGTGGACCTCTTTGTCTCAAGGGAGGTCTCTGGATAATTCGGTCAAAGTCAAGGACAACATAGGCGAGAGTTTTGTCCTTCGTTCCAAATCTCAGCTCCAGTAGAAAACCTGGAGGTCTTCTTCCAACCTTGGGTGAGGAAGGGTGTTCTTGAAGCCATGGTCCATCAGTTGTGGGGTCAGTCCGCACGCACGCACACACACACTGGGGAACGTTCTCCCCGATTGCCTGAGTTGTACCCCCTCCCCTTGTTCACTTGCAGGGGTGGTGAGGGGTGGCGGTGGTGGTGATGGGGGAGGTTGGGGACACACACGCACACACGCACACCAGGCGTAGGCTCCTGCGCGCCCCTCTTTACTCCCCCTTGGGTGAAGAAGTCCTCCTTGCGTTCTCCGCCCCCCATCCCGGGCTCAACCCTGCGCCACTCCCCACGGGTGGAAGCGCCCGGGGCTGAGCAGGAGCTTGCCCAGCCGGTGGAGTAGCCGGGAGTACCAGTGCACGCCATGCGGGTAGTGGGCCTTCGGCGGGGGGGGTGCTTTGCTTCCTAAGATGGCGGACACCCGGTAGCAGAGGCGGAGCGGGGCGAAGGCCCAGTGCGCCAGGTCGTGTGCGTCCACAGCGGCGTAGCAGGAGGCCAAGACGCCGTCCACCGCCAGCGTGCCGTGCTGGGTGAGTGGGGCGTATGCCCCGACCCCGGCCCCGACAGTCACCGCCGTAACCCGTGCCGGCCCCCGGTGGTCGTTGCCGTTGCTGCCGTTGCCGCCGCCGCCGCCCGCCGTGTACACGTACTGGCCAGGCCGCACCTCGCTGGCGAAGGCGGGCCGGAATCGCCCGAGGTCCAGGGTGTGGTTGTCCGCCACGAAGACCAAGTGGGCGGCGGTCAGCAGCAGCCGGCGCGGCGGGTCCCGCGTCTCGATGGCGTGGAACAGCTTCACCGCCTCCGGCTCCCGGTCCAGGAAGGTGAGGAAGCGGCTGAAGGTGAGGCGGCCCCCGCTGTCCACCGTCTGGACCCGGTCTCCCGCCTGCAGCTCCGACACGTTCTTCCTCCTTCCGTCCGCCATCAGCACGCTGGCGTTGCCGGGGAAACAGCCGCCCGTCTTGGCCGCCATTGAATGGTCTGGAGAAAGAAGGGAAAGGCCGTCAGTGGAGAAATAGACACCAGACACCAGACACTAGACACAGACACTAGACACCAGACACCAGACACCAGACACTAGACACTAGACACCAGACACCAGACACTAGACAGACACTAGACACCAGACACCAGACACCAGACACCAGACACTAGACACCAGACACTAGACACCAGACACTAGACACCAGACACCAGACACCAGACACCAGACACACACAGACACTAGACACCAGACACCAGACACCAGACACCAGACACTAGACACCAGACACTAGACACCAGACACCAGACACTAGACACCAGACACCAGACACCAGACACCAGACACCAGACACTAGACACCAGACACTAGACACCAGACACTAGACACACCAGACACCAGACACCAGACACTAGACACCAGACACTAGACACCAGACACTAGACACCAGACACCAGACACTAGACACCAGACACTAGACACCAGACACCAGACACCAGACACCAGACACTAGACACTAGACACCAGACACCAGACACCAGACACCAGACACTAGACACCAGACACTAGACACCAGACACTAGACACTAGACACCAGACACTAGACACCAGACACTAGACACCAGACACCAGACACCAGACACCAGACACCAGACACTAGACACCAGACACCAGACACTAGACACCAGACACTAGACACTAGGCACCAGACACCAGACAATAGACACCAGACACCACACACCCAGACACCAGACACCAGACAGACACCAGACACCAGACACCAGACAATAGACCAGACACCAGACAATAGACACCAGACACCAGACACCAGACACCAGACACCAGACACAGACACCAGACACTAGACACTAGACACCAGACACCAGACACCAGACACCAGACACCAGACACACCAGACACCAGACAATAGACACCAGACACCAGACACTAGACACTAGACACTAGACACCAGACAATAGACACTAGACACCAGACACAATAGACACCAGACACCAGACAATAGACACCAGACACCAGACACCAGACACCAGACAATAGACACTAGACACCAGACACCAGACACCAGACACCAGACAATAGACACCAGACACCAGACACCAGACATTAGACAACAGACACTAGACACTAGACAATAGACACCAGACACCAGACACCAGACACTAGACACTAGACACTAGACACCAGACACCAGACACTAAACACACCAGACACTAAACACCAGACACTAGACACCAGAGTGTACAAGCCCAGTCGCTCCATTCTCTCAGCATATGACAGTCCCGCCATCCCGGTAATTAACCTGGTAAACCTACGCTGCGCTCCCTCAATAGCAATAATGTCCTTCCTCAAATTAGGGGACCAAAACTGCACACAACACTCCAGGTGTGGTCTCACTAGGGCTCTGTACAACTGCAGAAGGACCTAGACTCTAGTGGGAGCATCTAGGACCAGAGGTCGCAGCCTCAGAATTAAAGGACGTTCCTTTAGGAAGGAGATGAGGAGAAATGTATTTAGTCGGAGGGTGGTGAATCTGTGGAATTCTTTGCCATAGAAGGCTGTGGAGGCCAAGTTAGTGGATATTCTTAAGGCAGAGACGGATAGATTCTCGATTAGTACGTGTGCCAGGGGTTATGGGGAGAGGGCATGAGAATGGGGTTGAGAGGGAGAGATAGATCAGCCGTGACTGAATAGCAGAGTAGACATGATGGGCCGAATGGCCTAATTCTGCTCCTATCGTTTATGAACAAGGAAATGGTTTCTCACTGTTGAAGTACTGTGTTTTGAAATGAACCATGAATTGGAAATTCACCCCACAAATGTCTCCTTAAACCTCCCTTTCTCAGCAAAAACACACACGGTTTTACAGTCCCTCTACATAAGGGATCTCACAAACTATTATCTTGATTCACAACCTCTCTCTCTCTCCCTCTCTCCCTCTCTCTCACTCTCCCTCTCTCTCTCTCTCTCTCTCTCTCTCTCTCTCTCACACACTCTCTCTCTCTCTCTCTCTCTCTCTCTCTCTCTCTCTCTCTCTCTCTCTCTCTCACACACACACACACACACTCTCTCTCTCTCTCTCTCTCTCTCTCTCTCTCACTCTCTCTCTCTCTCTCTCTCTCTCTCTCTCTCTCTCTCTCTCACACACTCTCTGCATCTTCCTCTCTATCTCTCTCTCTGCTTCTCTCTACCTCTCTCTCTCTCTGCACCTCTCTCTCTCTCTCTCTCTCTCTCCCTAAAAGATTTCCCCCTTATCCTTAAACTGTGACCCCTTGTTCTGGACTTCCCCAACATCGGGAGCAATCTTCCTGCATCTAGCCTGTCCAACCCCTTAAGAATTTTGTAAGTTTCTATAAGATCCCCCCTCAATCTTCTAAATTCTAGCGAGTACCAGCCGAACCCACGCGGTCACAGGGAAAACGTGCAAACTCCCCACAAACAGCACCCAAAGTAAGGATCGGGGGAAGAAGGAATTGCAGTACACATCTGTCTGTGTAGCTGGGATCACAAATTGGATCGAATGCCCTCGTCTGCTCCTAATTGGTTTGGGTTTGGTGTAGGTCTTGTAATCTATGTTGAGCTGACCATTTAACATTTTGTAAAAACAGGTCAAACGGTGAGCTTCACGTCTGTCTGGGAGAGGGTTCCACCCCCAGAGAATCCAGAAGCTTGGTAACACTCGCTTCTCTCTCTCATAGGTGTTAGTAACAAGACGAGCTTGGACCCTCCGTGTCAGCCTGTCTTCTGAACACAGTATGCCCCCTCCCTCCCCCATGCACTATCTAGTCTCTACCTTCATCCCTTTCCGATCTCCCCGTCCCCTTCCCTCTCTTTTAACTCTTTCCCTCATGGTTAGATTGTGAGTCGTTGAGTCATAGAGGGATACAGCGTGGAAACGGGGCACTGATTGGGGATGATCAGCCATGATCACATTGAATGGCGGTACTGGCTCGAAGGGCCGAATGGCCTCCTCCTGCACCTGTTGTCTATTGTCTATTGTCTATCACATGGTACACATGGTGGGCGGGGACTCCACCCCCCCCATGGCTGATCATGCCCAATCAGTACCCCGTTCCTGCCTTCTCCCCATATCCCCTGACTCCGCTATCTTTAAGAGCCCTATCTAGCTCACTCTTGAAAGCATCCAGAGAACCTGCCTCCACCGGCCTCTGAGGCAGAGAATCACAACTCTCTGTGTGAAAAGTGTTTCCTCGTCTCCGTTCTAAATGGCTTACCCCTTATTCTTAAACTGTGGCCCCTGGTTCTGGACTCCCCCAATATCGGAACATGTTTCCTGCCTCTAGCGTGTCCATTCCCTTAACAATCTTGTTCAAGAAGGAACTGCAGATGCTGGAAGATCGAAGGTACACAAAAATGCTGGAGAAACTCAGCGGGTGCAGCAGCATCTATGGAGCGAAGGAAATAGGCGACGTTTCGGGCCGAAACTCTTCTTCAGACCTTAACAGTCTTATATGTTTCAATGAGATATCCTCTCATCCTTCTAAACTCCAGAGTATACAATCCCAGTCGCTCCATTCTCTCAGCATATGACAGTCCCGCCATCCTGGGAATTAACCTGGTGAACCTACGCTGCACTCCCTCAATAACAAGAATGTCCTTCGTCAAATTTGGAGACCAAAACTGTACACAATACTCCAGGTGTGGTCTCACCAGGGCCCTGTACAACTGCAGAAGGACCTCTTTGCTCCTATACTCTCATAACTGCTCTTGTTATGAATCTTAAACTGTGTGGCCCCTGGTTCTGGACTCCCCCAACATCGAGCGTGTCATAGAAACATAGAAACATAGACAATAGGTGCAGGAGTAGGCCATTCGGCCCTTCGAGCCTGCACCGCCATTCAATATGATCATGGCTGATCATCCACCTCGGTGTCCTGTACCTACCTTCTCTCCATACCCCCTGATCCCTTAAGCCACAAGGGCCACATCTAACTCCCTCTTAAATATAGCTAATGAACTGGCCTCAACTACCTTCTGTGGCAGAGAGTTCCAGAGTGTCCAAGCCCTTAACAATCTTGCATGTTTCAATGAGATTTTCCTCTCATCCTTCTAAACTCCAGAGTGCACAAGCCCTCCGTCAAAGTCTCCGAGCCTCCATTCGTATCCGCCATGCCTGCTTACGATATTACTTGCCGCCTTATAAAGGATCGGAACCAAAGTTTACCCAGTGAATAATTCCCAGATATTGTGTTTGCTTAAAGTCAAGAGCAAATAGTGAAACCATGACAACAAAACATGTCTTGCAATCTCGGCGGCACTCCCTGCCGCAGAGCCCGACACATTCTCCATTGAAGACAACCGCCCATCGCCGACCTCTGGGGCGGGTGGAGCAGGTGGGACAAGGACACAGTTCTCCCCAGAATTCACATTGAACAGAACATCCCTTGAAACTTTCATCAACTCCCAGACCGATCCACCACCAGATGCTCTTATAGAGTTGCATAGAGAGGTATATCCAATACAGGTGTATATCCTAGGTACACAAAAATGCTGGAGAAACTCAGCGGATGCACTGCATATATGGAGCGAAGGAGATAGGCAACGTTTCGGGGGCGAAACCCATCTTCAGACCTGTATACAGTTGTATAGACAGGTATATTCTATACAGGTCTCTGAGGGAAGATTGAAAAGACTGGGCTTGTATTCACTGGAGTTTAGAAGGATGAGGGGAGATCTTATAAAATTATAAAAGGACAGGACAAGCTAGCTGCAGGAAAAATTTTCCCAGTGTTGGGCGAGTCCAGAACCAGGGGCGACACAGTGTTAGAATAAAGGGGAGATCATTTAAGACTGAGGTGAGAAAATACTTTTTCACCCTTTGTGAATTTGTGGAATTCCCTGCCACAGAGGGCAGTGGAGGCCAAGTTGCAGGATGGATTTAAGAGAGAGTTAGATAGAGCTCTAGGGGCTGGTGGAGTCAAGGGATATGTGGGAGAAGGCAGGCACGGGTTATTGATCGGGGACGATGATCGCAATGAATGGCGGTGCTGGCTCGAAGTGCTGCAACTATTTTCTATGTTTCTGTGGGTCACGGGGAGAACGGTCAAACTCCGTGCAGGCAAGCACCCGCAGTCGGGATCGAACCCGGGTCTCCGGCGCTCCCGCTAAGCCACCGTGCCGCCCGGAGGCTGTTCTATCCAGCCTCACTAACGTGACATAGCTGTAACTCTACGATTCTATTTATGATTAAAAGAGTAACAAACACCAGAGTATGTTGCCGGTCGGAGAAATATATAACGCTGAATAGTTAGTGCCAGTAAGTATTACAGGGAACTGCAGTCGCTGTATATTTCATAAGCAATAGAACTCTTTGTGTTCACCAGAAGGGTATGCAGACCTTGTGTGTATTCAAGAGAGTGGCAGTCGGTTAGATTATTATAAGGAATAGCAGGCATGCTAAACATTATTGGGAATAACAGCTCTAGTATGTGCCAAAGGGAATTATTGTCCCTGGGAATACTGTTGGGAATAGTGTGGTTCCTGTTTCTGTGGCACAGTGCAACAGTCAAAAGGCGTTTGGCACATTGGCTTGCATCAGTCGGAGCATTGAGCATAGACGTTGGGAGGTCATGTTGCTGGTGGGGTCGGATTCAGAGTGTTGTGTTCAGCTCTGCCCAGTCCATCATCGGCTCTGACCTCCCCACCAGCGAAGGGATCTATCGCAGTCGCTGCCTCAAAAAAAGACTGGACAAGCTAGATGCAGGGAAAAATGTTCCCAATGTTGGGCGAGTCCAGAACCAGGGGGCCCACACAGTCTTAGAACAAAGGAGAGACCATTTAAGACTGAGGTGAGAAAAAACTTTTTCACCCAGAGAGTTGTAATTTTGTGGGATTCCCTGCCACAGAGGGCAGTGGAGGCCAAGTCGCTGGATGGATTTAAGAAAGAGTTAGATAGAGCCTAAGGTGCCTCAACTGTTTACCCTCCTACCATCCGGGAGGCGCTACAGGTCTCTCCGTTGCCGAACCAGCAGGTCGAGGAACAGCTTCTTTCCGGCGGCTGTCACTCTACCCAACAACGTACTTCGGTGACTGCCAATCACCACCCCGCCCCCCCCCCCCCCCCCCCCCCCCCCCCCCCCCCCCCCCCGGACACGACACTTATTATTTTTATTCAAATCGTTTGCTATGTCGCTCTTCAAGGGAGATGCTAAATGCATTTCGTTGTCTCTGTACTGTACACTGACAATGACAATTAAAATTGAATCTGAATCTGAATCTGAATCTGAATCAACATAGAAAATAGGTGCAGGAGTAGATCATTCGGCCCTTCGAGCCTGCACCGCCATTCAATATGATCGTGTCTGATCATCCAACTCAGTATCCTGTACCTGCCTTCTCTCCATACCCCCTGATCCCTTTAGCCACAAGGGCCACATCTAACTCCCTCTTAAATATAGCCAATGAACTGTGGCCTCAACTACCTTCTGTGGCAGAGAGTTCCACAGATTCACCACTCTCTGTGTGAAAAATGTTTTTCTCATCTCGGTCCTAAAAGATTTCCCCCTTATCCTTAAACTGTGACTCGAGATACATACCTCAAGATAGATGCCTCAGGAACAGTTTCATCCCCACAGCCATCAGTCTATTATGCATGACATCAAACGGGCACTGTACAAGAACAGTCTATTGCACTTTACCTGTTTATTTATTGTGTATATATACGGTCTATGGTATATAGACACACTGAACTTTTATCTCCTGTTCTGTATTATGTTTACATATTCGGTTGTGCTGCAGCAAGCAAGAATGTCATTGTCCTATCTGGGACACATGACACTAAAACACTCTTGACCATGTTATAGGAAAAGATGTTGTCAAGCTGGACATGGGCGCGCGCCCTGCGTTGTGACACGTAAATGACGCGCAAATGACGCCCAAGAGCGACGGGCCCTTAAGGGTTGCAGGGTGAAGGCAGGAGAGTAAGGTAGAGAGGGAGAGTGGATAAGGGAGAACCAGTGGATGTGTTATACCTGGACTTTCAGAAGACTTTCGACTTTCATATGAAGAAAGACTGGATAGACTCGGCTTGCACTCGCTAGAATTTAGAAGATTGAGGGGGGGATTCTTATAGAAATGTACAAAATTCTTAAGGGGTTGGACAGGCTAGATGCAGGAAGATTGTTCCCGATGTTGGGGAAGTCCAGAACAAGGGGCCACACACAGTTTAAGGATAAGGGGGAAATCCTTTAGGACCCAGATGAGGAAAACATTTTTCACACACAGAGAGTGGTGAATCTGTGGAATTCTCTGCCACAGAAGGTAGTTGAGGCCACAGTTCATTGGCTATATTTAAGAGGGAGTTGGATGTGGCCCTTGTGGCTAAAGGGATCAGGGGGTATGGAGAGAAGGCAGGGATAGGATACTGAGTTGGATGATCAGCCATGATCATATTGAATGGTGGTGCAGGCTCGAAGGGCCGAATGGCCTACTGCTGCATCTATTTTCTATGTTTCTATGTTTTGATGAGAGATAGATCAGACTTGATAGCATGGTGGAGTTGACTCGATGGGCCGAATGGCCTAATTCTGCTCTTCTGACCTTTAATGAACTTTTCATCGGACTTTATCTTGCAGTAAATGTTATTCCCTTTATCCTGTATCTGTACACAATGTGGACGGCTCGATTGTAATCGCATATCGTCCTGCTACTGAATAGATAGCGCTGGATAGCAACAAAGGGGTTTTTCACTGTACCTCGGTACACATGACAATAAAGTACAATAGACAATGGACATTAGGTACAGGAGTAGGCCATTCGGCCCTTCGAGCCAGCACCGCCATTCAATGTGATCATGGCCTATCATCCCCAATCAGTACCCCGTTCCTGCCTTCCCCCCATATCCCCTGACTCCGCTATCTTTAAGAGCCCTATCTAGCTCCCTCTTGAAAGTATCCAGAGAAGCGGCCTCCACCGCCCTCTGAGGCAGAGAATTCCATAGACTCACAACTCTGCGAGAAAAAATGTTTCCACATCTCCGTTCTAAATGGCCAATCCCTTATTCTTAAACTGTGTGGTCCCTGGTTCTGGACTCCCCCAACATCGGGAACATGTTTCCTGCCTCTAGCGTGCCCAATCCCTTAATAATCTTGTAAGTTTCAACAAGATCCCCTCTCATCCTTCTAAATTCCACAGTGTACAAGCCCAGTCGCTCCATTCTTTCAACATATGACAGTCCCGCCATCCCGGGAATTAACCTGGTGAACCTACGCTGCACTCCCTCAAAAGCAAGAATGTCCTTCCTCAAATTAGGAGACCAAAACTGCACACAATACTCTAGGTGAGGTCTCACCAGGGCTCTGTACAACTGCAGAAGGACCTCTTTTGCTCCTATACTCAACTCCTGGTGTTATGATCCCATGTGGCTAAAGGGATCAGGGGATATGGAGAGAAGGCAGGTACAGGATACTGAGTTGGATGATTAGCCATGATCATATTGAATGGCGGTGCAGGCTCGAAGGGCTGAATGGCCTACTCCTGCACCTATTTTCTATATTTCTATGTTTATATGAAGGCCAACATGCCATTGGCTTTCTTCACTGCCTGCTGTACCTGCATGCTTACTTTCATTGTTTAAGAAGGAAATGCAGATGCTGGAAAATCGAAGGTGGACAAAAAGTGCTGGAGAAACTCAACGGGTGCAGCAGCGTCTATGGAGCGAAGGAAATAGGCAACGTTTCAGACCGATGGAGCGAAGGAAATAGGTAACGTTTCGGGCCGAAACCCTACTGAAACATTGCCTATTTCCTCCGCTCCATAGATGCTGCAGCACCCGCTGAGTTTCTCCAGCACTTTTGTCTACCTTGCTTACTTTCATTGACTGATGAACAAGGACCAACCCCCCCCCACTTCCAGATTCCCCTTTTCCCAACTTGACCAAACAGAGGAAAGGGCCATTGACAACGCCCAGAGGATTGTCGGCTGCCCTCTCCTTACCTTGGAGGACTTACACAGTTCCCGCTGCACCAAAAAAATCCCAGAGTATCATAAAGGACATTTCCCACCCCGGACACTCCCTGTTTGAACTGTTGCCGTCAGGCAGACGGTACAGATCTACAAGGACAAGGACGAACAGAGTAAAAAACAGTTTTTACCCCACTGCTATAAAAGCACTAAATGTAGCCGCCAAGGAACGCAGGGGCGATACAGACTAAGGGACTGTGGTACACTGTGAAATCGACAGAAGGATGGAGGGTTGGGTGTTTATGCGTGCTATTTTCGTGATATTTATTTCAGTTGTTTATCTTTTAATATTTTATCTTGTATGTATCGTTAGCTTTTAGAAATGTTTGAATGGTGCACTGACTGGCTGACATGTTTAAATTTCGTTGTACATGGTTCATGTTACAATGACAATAAAGAAACTATTCTATATTCTATTCTAAACCACAGCGAACAGACTAATGAAGGAATGCTTCACCTGATTTCACTGAACAATGGATGTGAGCCTTGGACTCGTAGTAGACCCAGTCGAAGCCAGCCTCGACGGCCAGGCGGGCCAGCATGCCGTACTTGGAGCGGTCTCGGTCCGAGGTGGTGATGTCCACCGCACGCCCCTCGTAGTGCAGCGACTGCACCGAGTGGTGGCCGTCTTCATCCCAGCCTTCTGTCACTCTCAGTCTGACTCCCGGCCACTGGTTCATCACCGATATGGCCAGCGCATTCAGCTTATCCTTGCAACGCTGGGAGAGAGGGAGAGAGGGAGAGAGACGGATGATTAGTTGACGGTGGGCATGCCTTCGATTTTTTTTCCCGGCTGCTAATCCGAGGCAGCGTGCAGCGTACATGGGGAGGGAGGGGGGTCAACAGTGGGAAGTCCGGTCTGTGTGATGAAGGGGGGTTTCATAGAAACATAGAAAATAGGTGCAGGAGTAGAGGCCATTTGGCCCGTCGAGCCTGCACCGCCATTCAATATGATCATGGCTGATCATCCAACTCAGTATCCTGTACATAGCAACATGGAAACATAGAAAATAGGTGCAGGAGTAGACCATTCGGCCCTTCGATAGCAAAAGGATTTGAATATAGGAGCAGGGAGGTTCTACTGCAGTTGTACCGGGTCTTGGTGAGACCACACCTGGAGTATTGCCTACAGTTTTGGTCTCCTAATCTGATCTGAGGAAAGACATTCTTGCCATAGAGGGAGTACAGAGAAGGTTCACCAGACTGATTCCTGGGATGTCAGGGCTTTCATATGAAGAAATATTGGATAAGACTCGGCTGTTACTCACTAGAGTTAAGAAGATTGAGGGGGGGATCTTATAGAAACGTACACAATTCTTAAGGGGTTGGATAGGCTAGATGCAGGAAGATTGTTCCCGGTGTTGGGGAAGTCCAGGACAAGGGGTCACACACAGTTTAAGGATAAAGGGGAAATCCTTTAGGACCGAGATGAGAAAAACATTTTTCACACAGAGAGGGGTGAATCTGTGGAATTCTCTGCCACAGAAGGTAGTTGAGGCCACAGTTCATTGGCTATATTTAAGAGGGAGTTAGATGTGGCCCTTGTGGCTAAAGGGATCAGAGGGTATGGAGAGAAGGCAGGTACGGGATACTGAGTTGGATGATCAGCCATGATCATATTGAATGGCGGTGCAGGCTCGAAGGGCCGAATGGCCTACTCCTGCACCTATTTTCTATGTTTCTATGTACATGGCAGGGGGGAAGGGGGGGGGGGGGGGGGGGGGGGGGTCAATGGTGGGAAGTCCAGCCTTTGTGACAAAGGGAGTTTCAATGAGGGAGTCGGGCCCAGTGGAGGAAGTCGTGAATGATCCCAGGAATGACTGGGTTAACATATCAGGAGCGTTTCAACTAGAGTCTAAACTATACTTGAATAGTGCGGGTATCAGAGGTTATGGGGAGAAGGCAGAAGAATGGGGTTAGGAGGGAGAGAAAGATCAGCCATGATTGAATGGCGGAGTAGACTTGATGGGCCGAATGGCCGAATTCTACTCCTATTCCTTATGACCAAATATTCTGCACTTTGTTGTATCTTCTCCTTTGTTGCATTTATCGCTCTTGAGTTTGAACGGATAGTATCAATGTGTAAGGTGGCGGCACCTAGTGGTGGTTTGGGGAGTTCAGATCCCTCGTCATTGGTTGGACTGAGGTGAGGCCGGTTGACTGGATGTATTCAATAGACAATAGACAATAGGTGCAGGAGTAGGCCTTCGAGCCAGCACCGCCATTCAATGTGATCATGGCTGATCGTCCCCAATCAGTACCCCGTTCCTGCCTTCTCCCCCATATCCCCTGACTCCACTATCTTTAAGAGCTCTATCTAACTCTCTCGTGAAAGTATCCAGAGAACTGGCCTCCACCGCCCTCTGTGGCAGAGAATTCCACAAAGTCACAACTCTCTGTGATTAAAAGTTCCTTGTTTCTGTTCTAAATGGTTTATCCCTTATTCTTAAACTGTGTGTGGCCCCTGGTTCTGGACTCCCCCAACATCGGGAACATGTTTCCTGCCTCTAGCATGTCCAAACCCTTAATAATCTTATATGTTTCAATAAGATATCCTCTCATCCTTCTAAACTCCGGAGTATACAAGCCCAGCCGCTCCATTCTCTCAGCATATGACAGTCCCGCCATCCCAGGAATTAACCTTATAAACCTGCGCTAAACTCCTTGAAGGCAAGAGAGTGCAAGAGAGTTAGATTTAGTCTTAGGGCTAACGGTATCAAGGGATATGGGGAGCAAGGCGGAACAAAGTACTGATTCCGGATGATCAGCCATGATGCAGGATGCCAGGTGCAGGAAAAATGTTCCCAATATTGGGCGAGTCCAGAACCAGGGGCCACACAGTCTTAGAATAAAGGGGAGGCCATTTAAGACTGAGGTGTTTTCACCCAGAGAGTTGTGAATTTATGGAATTCCCTGCCACAGAGGGCAGTGGAGGCCAAGTCACTGGATGGATTTAAGAGAGAGGTAGATAGAGTTCTAGGGGCTAGTGGAATCAAGGGGTATGGGGAGAAGGCAGGCATGGGTCATAGATTGGGGACGATCAGCCATGATCACAATGAATGGTGGTGCTGGCTCGAAGGGCCAAATGGCCTCCTCCTGCACCTATTTTCAATGTTTCTAGGTTTCGATCGAATACAATGGCAGTGCCGGTTCGAAGGGCCGAATGGCCTCCTCCTGCACCTATTTTCTATGTTTCTATGTTTCTATCGTATAGAATGGCAGTGCCGGCTCGAAGGGCCGAACGGCCTCCTCCTGCACCTATTTTCTATGTCTCCATGTATCTCCTCCGTAAACACTTTAAACAAAGGCATCCATTAGCAGAAAGACAGGCCTCAAGATGTAGGCCTCATCAATAGCCTGCCTTTGGACCCGACCGCCAATTGGAGTATTTAATTGAGCTGTAATGAACAATTTGTGCCAATTTCCAGATAAGATTGCATACCTTTGAGTTTACAATTGCTAATAGGTAACTGGAGCAGTTACATTTTGAAGAGCAAATATGTGTTTATGGGACCTCAGCGCTCCCATTACCCAATTAGACCCATCCCGCTGAAACGGCGGCAATCTAATTCATATTATTTTCCGCAAAACATTTGCTCTGATAACTCCCGTTCTCACAGATTAGCCGATCTAAGGCGCCGCCTCGAACAGGAACATGACCTGTGATCAGCTGTTGATGCAGGGGGGAGAAAATAGGTTCTTTACTCAGAGAGTGGTAGCTGTGTGGAATGAGCTTCCAGTGAAGGTGGTGGAGGCAGGTTCGTTTTTATCATTTAAAAATAAATTGGATAGTTATATGGATGGGAAGGGAATGGAGGGTTATGGTCTGAGCGCAGGTATATGGGACTAGGTGAGAGTAAGTGTTCGGCACGGGCTAGAAGGGTCGAGATGGCCTGGTTCCGTGCTGTAATTGTTATATGGTTAACTTCAGACCAGTTGAGTTCAGTTTCTTTAGTTTTGTTCAGGCGATGCATATAGTCACAGAGTGTGATCCAGCATGGAAACAGGCCCTTCGGCCCAACCTGCCCCCCCCCCCCCCGTCGACCAACGTGTCCCATCTCCACTAGCCCCATCTCCATTACATAGCTACACCCCTTCCTTCACCAGATACAAGCTGCCCAGGGTCTGAGCTCCCCAGAGGAGCGTGGATGGGTGAAGCTCGACAAACTTGGGACTGGAGTTGGGCGTTTCAACGCCAGCGTGCGGAGATGGGGGCTCCCTCCGCTAGAGCCCAGCCTGTGAATGCGGAGCAGAACAACAGACAGCCAACCATGTCATCTCTGGGTGCCCGCTCTACCACCCACCCAATGGAGCTCAGGGCCTGGCAGACATTGACGCCAACAGAGGCAACAATCTGGTTGCTCAACACCCGGCTTGAGGTCTAACTGTTCCTTTAGTACATGTTTCATTCGCAAGAAGAAGATTAGTCCCTCCTGCCTGCGTTTGGTCCGTATCCCTCTGAGCCTGTCCTATCCATGTACCTGTCTAATTGCTTCTTGAAACATTACGATAGTATGCAGATGAATTCCACAGATTCACCACCCTCTGACTAAAGAACTCCCTCCACCTTCCTAATGGTACGTCCTCTTATTCTGAGGCTGTGCCCACTGGTCCTAGACACTCCCACTAGTGGAAACACCCTCTCCACATCCACTCTATCCAGGTGCACTGTTCGGTAAGTTTCAATGAGGCCCCCCTGGCATAGAAACATAGAAAATAGGTGCAGGAGTAGGCCATTCGGCCCTTCAAGCCTGCACCGCCATTCAATATGATCATATAACCATATAACAATTACAGCACGGAAACAGGCCATCTCGGCCCTACAAGTCCGTGTCGAACAACATCATGGCTGATCATCCAACTCAGTATCCTGTACCTGCCTTCTCTCTACACCCCCTGATCCCTTTAGCCACAAGGGCCACTCTAACTCCCTCTTAAATATAGCCAATGAACTGTGGCCTCGACTACCTTCTGTGGCAGAGAATTCCACAGATTCACCACTCTCTGTGTGTGAAAAATGTTTTTCTCATCTCGGTCCTAAAAGATTTCCCCCTTATCCTTAAACTGTGACCCCTTGTTCTGGACTTCCCCAACATCGGGAATAATCTTCCTGCATCTAGCCTGTCCAACCCCTTAAGAATTTTGTACGTTTCTATAAGATCCCCCCCCTCAATCTTCTAAATTCTAGCGAGTACAAACCGAGTCTATCCAGTCTTTCTTCATGTGAAAGTCCTGACATCCCAGGAATCAGTCTGGTCTCATCCTTCTAAACACCAGCGAGTACAGGCACTGAGCAATCAAACGCTTCTCAAAAGTTAACCTAATCACCGCAGGGATCATTCACGCGAACCTCATCCGCACTCTCTCCAATGCCAACGGAGGTAGAGTTGCTGCCTCGCACGCCAGAGTCCCGGGTTCGATCCCGACCGCGGGTGCTGTCTGTGCGGAGTTTGCACGTTCTCCCCGTGCCCTCCGGGTGCTCCGGTTCCCTCCCACACTCCAAGGACATACAGGTTTGAAGGTCAATTGGCTTTGGTGAATTGTAACATCGTCCCTAGTGCGTGTGGGATAGTGCTAGTGATCGCTGGTCGGCGCGGACTCAGTGGACGAAGGGCCTGTTTTCCACGCTGTATCTCTAAACTAAACTATGTAGCAAAATATTCCATTCCGTCGTTGGTTTCAGTTTAATATTGTCACATGTACCGAGGTACAAGATCAGATTTGCTTGCGGGCTATCCAGTCAAATCACACCATACATGAGAACAATCAAGACATAATCTAATTTCAATAGACAATAGGTGCAGCAGTAGGCCACTCGGCCCTTCGAGCCAGCACCGCCATTCAATGTGATCATGGCTGATCATCCACAATCAGTACCCCGTTCCTGCCTTCTCCCCATATCCCCAACCTCCGCTATTTTTAAGAGCCCTATCTAGCTCTCTCTTGAAAGCATCCAGCGAACCGTCCTCCACCGCCCTCTGAGGCAGAGAATTCCGCAGATTCACAACTCTCTGGGTGAAAAAGTGTTTCCTCATCTCCGTTCTAAATGGCCAACCCCTTATTTTTAAACTGTGTGGCCCCTGGTTCTGGACTCTCCCAAGATCGGGAACATGTTTCTTGCCTCCAGCATGTCCAAACCCTTAATAATCTTATATGCTTCAATAAGATCCCCTCACATAATTCTAAATTCCAGTGTATACAAGCCCAGTCGCTCCATTTTCTCACCATATGACAGTCCCGCCATCCCGGGAATTAACCTGGTGAACCATTAGACCGTGGGATATGTTACTACAGATTACTCAGTTTTCAATGACAGGTACCTTATCTTGAAACTATGACCCCTCGTTCAAATTCTCCCACCAATAAAACTACAATTGATAAAATAGACAGATATAGGACTTTTGGGCTACCAAGTCCACACTGACCATCGATCACCTGTTCAAACTTGAAATTTTATCTTTGTAGGCTTCCTTGTCACCTTCCCCGAGCTAACAACGACCTATCCGACACGTTCCTTCAGCTTTTTCCCCTTTGATGTATTGTTTTCACACCTCACACTTCCTTATCTCTGTGTCTCCCTCTCCCCCTGACTCTCAGTCTGAAGAAGGGTCTTGCCCCGAAACGACACCTGGAGTATTGTGTGCAGTTTTGGTCCCCTAATTTGAGGAAGGACGTTCTTGATATTTCGGGAGTTCACCAAGGTTAATTCCCGGGATGGCGGGACTGTCATATGCTGAGAGATTGGAGCGGCTGGGCTTGTACACTCTGGAGTTTTTGAAGGATGAGAGGCGATCTCATCGAAACATATAAGATTGTAAAGGGTTTGGACAGGAGGAAGGAAACATGTTCCCGATGTTGGGGGAGTCCTGAACCAGGGGCCACACAGTTTAAGAATAAGGAGTAAGCCATTTCGAACGGAGACGAGGAAACACTTTTTCTCACAGAGAGTCGTGAGTGTGTGGAATTCTCTGCCTTGGAGGGCGGTGGAGGCCAGTTCTCTGGATAATTTCAAGAGGGAGCTAGATAGGGCTCTTAAAAATAGCGGAGTCAGGGGATATGGGGAGAAGGCAGGAATGGGATACTGATTGGGGACGATCAGCCATGATCACATTGAATGGCGGTGCTGGCTCGTAGGGCAGAATGGCCTCCTCCTGCACCTATTGTCTATTGTCTATTGTCTATTGCCTATTACTCCAGCATTTGGTGTCTATCGTGAGTTCTATGTTAGAAACATAGAAACATAGAAATTAGGTGCAGGAGTAGGCCATTCGTTATCCGACTCTCCCATCCACTCCCTGTACACCAGGAGGCAAGTTGCAGATGTCAATGATCTATTCCTCTGCAAGTGTGGATATGCTTTCTTATTTAGTTTAGTTTTGAGGTACAGCCTGGAAACAGACCCTTCGGCCCATCGAGTCCGCACCGACCAGCGATCAGCTGTACGCTGGTTCCATCCTACGCACGGGGGGGGACAATTTACAGAAGCGCACTGACCCACCAGCCCGCACGTCTTTGGGATGAGGGAGGAAACCGGAGCACCCGGGGGAAACCTACACACTCGCAGGGGGGGGAGGTGCAAACTCCACACAGACAGCAGCTGAGGTCAGGATCGAACCTGGGTCAGCCGGTAAAACATCAGAGTGCAGAATAGACTGTTACAGAGTTATAGCATTGCATGTGACAAAGGAAAAGGGCTGAATTTGTACGCGCTAGAATTTAGAAGATTGAGGGGGGATCTTATAGAGAAACGTACAAAATTCTTAAGGGGTTAGAAACATAGAACATAGAAATTAGGTGCAGGAGTCGGCCATTCGGCCCTTCGAGCCTGCACCGCCATTCAATATGATCATGGCTGATCATCCAACTCAGTATCCCGTACCGGCCTTCTCTCCATACCCCCTGATCCCCTTAGCCACAAGGGCCACATCTAACTCCCTCTTAAATATAGCCAATGAACTGTGGCTTTCCTGGTTTTGCCAAGGGTTGGACAGGCTAGATGCGGGAAGATTGTTCCCGATGTTGGGGAAGTCCAGAACAAGGGGTCACACAGTTTAAGGATAAGGGGGAAATCTTTTAGGACCCAGATGAGAAAAACATTTTTCACACACAGAGAGTGGTGAATCTGTGGAATTCTCTGCCACAGAAGGTAGTTGAGGCCACACAGTTCATTGGCTAAATTTAAGAGGGAGTTAGATGTGGCCCTTGTGACTCAAGGTATCAGGGGGTATAGAGAGAAGGCAGGTACAGGATACTGAGTTGGATGATCAGCCATGATCATATTGAATGGCGGTGCAGGCTCGAAGGGCCGAATGGCCTACTCCTGCACCTATTGTCTATGTTTCTATTCTCCTGCCTTCTCCCCATAACCCCTGACACCTGTACTTTGTGTGTGTGTTACCAACTAAAGATAGATACTTGTTCACCTGTCACCTTACTCAGCTTGGCAAGTCCACTGGGACACCTGCTTCTCTTATCACCTGTGCTTGCACACCACTGATACAAGCCCCGTTGTAAAACAATTCCTTGAAATATTTTTGCTTCAACTGTTGATCAGTGCCATCTGAATCACTGACACCTTTCGTTTTAAAGTCAACAGCCTTGGATTTAGTCTAAAGCTGAATAATCTCTGGAGGTTTTACGACCAAGTCTGCCTTATCCAGTGTACAATAACATCTCAGAGTGAACTCGAATTATGGCTCACCTGTGTCTAACACCGGGCTCGTTCAGGTGAGCAATGTAATACCTGCCAACGCACCTGTCAGTGATATTTGGTTTGGAGATACAGCGTGAAAATAGGCCCTAGACCTGTACTATCCATGTACCTGTCCTATCCATGTACCTGTCCTATCCATGTACCTGTCCTATCCGTGTACCTGTCTTATCCATGTACCTGTCCTATCCATGTACCTGCCCTATCCATGTACCTGTCCTATCCATGTACCTGTCCTATCCATGTACCTGTCCTATCCATGTACCTGTCCTATCCATGTACCTGTCCTATCCATGTACCTGTCCTATCCATGTACCTGTCCTATCCATGTACCTGTCCTATCCATGTACCTGTCCTATCCATGTACCTGTCCTATCCATGTACCTGTCCTATCCATGTACCTGTCCTATCCATGTACCTGTCCTATCCATGTACCTGTCCTATCCATGTACCTGTCCTATCCATGTACCTGTCCTATCCATGTACCTGTCCTATCCATGTACCTGTCCTATCCATGTACCTGTCCTATCCATGTACCTGTCCTATCCATGTACCTGTCCTATCCATGTACCTGTCCTATCCATGTATGTACCAGTCCTATCCATGTACCAGTCCTATCCATGTACCTGTCCTATCCATGTACCTGTCCTATCCATGTACCATGTCCTATCCATGTACCTGTCCTATCCATGTACCTGTCCTATCCATGTACCTGTCCTATCCATGTACCTGTCCTATCCATGTACCTGTCCTATCCATGTACCTGTCCTATCCATGTACCTGTCCTATCCATGTACCTGTCCTATCCATGTACCTGTCCTATCCATGTACCAGTCCTATCCATGTACCAGTCCTATCCATGTACCTGTCCTATCCATGTACCTGTCCTATCCATGTACCTGTCCTATCCATGTACCTGTCCTATCCATGTACCCTGTCCTATCCATGTCCTATCCATGTACCTGTCCTATCCATGTACCATGTACCAGTCCTATCCATGTACCTGTCCTATCCATGTACCTGTCCTATCCATGTACCAGTCCTATCCATGTACCTGTCCTATCCATGTACCTGTCCTATCCATGTACCTGTCCTATCCATGTACCTGGCCTATCCATGTACCTGTCCAAATATGTCATAAATGTTGCGATACTTTAGTTCAGAGGTGCAGTGCGAAAATTGGACCTCAGCCTTGCCCAGCGATCAGCCCGTATACACGCACTATCCTACAGGGTGGGAGGAAACATAGAAACACAGAGAATAGGTGCAGGAGTAGGCCATTCGGCCCTTCTAGCCTGCACCGCCATTCAATGTGATCTTGGCTGATCATCCAGTACCCCGTTCCTGCCTTCTCCCCCATATCCCTTGATTCCCTTAGCCCGAAGGGCTATATCTAACCCTCTCTTGAAACCATCCAGTGAATTGGCCTCCACTGCCTTCTGCGGCAGAGAATTCTGCAGATTCACAACTCTGAAAAGGTTTTTCCTCATCTCAGTCCTAAATGGCCGACCCCTTATTCTTAAACTAGAAAATGAGCGAGTATCAGGATCACATTGTTTCAGGAATGTTTCATGAATGTGGAATTCTCTGCCTCAGAGGGCGGTGGAGGCCGGTTCTCTGGATACTTTCAAGAGAGAGCTGGATAGGGCTCTTGAAGATAGCGGAGTCAGGGGATCTGGGGAGAAGGCAGGAACGGGGTACTGATTGGGGATGATCAGCCATGATCACGTTGAATGGCGGTGCTGGCTCGAAGGGCCGAAGGGCCGAATGGCCTACTCCTGCAGCTATTGTCTATTGTCTATTGTCTATAATGCAAAGCCTTGGCTAACGGCACTCCCAGTTGTGTTTGAATAAAGTGCCCCAGGATATTGGTTGGAGATCTGAGATAACATGATGCCCACTCCTTATTTTCCTTTTGCTACATATTTTGTATGTTGCGACTTATGACCCTCCCCGCAGGCATTCTCTGGAATTCTCTAGAATTCCCGAGAAACCGGAACACCCAGAGAACACATCCTATGCAGGTCACGGGGGGAATGACACTAGACAATAGACAATAGGTGCAGGAGTAGGCCATTTGGCCCTTCGAGTCAGCACCGCCATTCAATGTGATCATGGCTGATCATCCCCAATCAGTACCCTGTTCCTGCCTTCGCCCCATATCCCCTGACTCTGCTATCTTTAAGAGCCCTATCTAGCTCTCTCTTGAAAGCATCCAGAGAACCGGCCTCCACCACCCTCTGAGGCAGAGCATTCCACAGACTCACAACTCTCTGTTTGAAAAAGTGTTTCCTCGTCTCCGTTCTAAATGGCTTTATTCCTTACTCTTAAACTGTGTGGCCTTTGGTTCTGGACTCCCCCAACATCGGGAACATGTTTCCTGCCTCTAGCGTGTCCAAACCCTTAAAAATCTTATATGTTTCAATGAGATGCCCTCTCATCCTTCTAAACTCCAGAGTGTACAATGGCCTAATTATTGGCTATATTTAAGAGGGAGTTAGACGTGGATAAAGGGATCAGGGGGGTATGGAGAGAAGGCAGATACAGGATACTGAGTTGGATGATCAGCCATGATCATATTGAATGGCGGTGCAGGCTCGAAACATAGAAACATAGAAGATAGGTGCAGGAGTAGGCCATTCGGCCCTTCGAGCCTGCACCGCCCTTCAATATGATCATGGCTGATCATCCAACTCAGTATCCTGTACCTGCCCTCTCTCCGTACCCCCTGATCCCTTTAGCCACAAGGGCCACATCTAACTCCCTCTTAAATATAGCCAATGAACTACCTTCTGTGGCAGAGAGTTCCAGAGATTCACCACTGTCTGTGTGAAAAATGATTTTCTCATCTCGGTTCTAAAAGATTTCCCCCTTATCCTTAAACTGTGACCCCTTTCTCTGGATTTCCCCAACATCGGGAACAATCTTCCTGCATCTAGCCTGTCCAACCCCTTAAGAATTTTGTACGTTTCTATAAGATCCCCCCTCAATCTTCTAAATTCTAGCGTGTACAAGCCGAGTCTATCCAGTCTTTCTTCATATGAAAGTCCTGCCATCCCAGGAATCAGTCTGGTGAACCTTCTGTGTACTCCCTCTATGGCCAGAATGTCTTTCCTCAGATTAGGAGACCAAAACTGTACGCAATACTCCAGGTGTGGTCTCACCAAGACCCTGCACAACTGCAGTAGAACCTCCCTGCTCCTATACTCAAATCCTTTTGCTATTGAAGGGCCGAATGGTCTACTCCTGCACTATGTTTCCATGTTTCTATGTACAGGATACTGAGTTGGATGATCAGCCATGATCATATTGAATGGCGGTGCTGGCTCGAAGGGCCGAATGGCCTACTCCTGCACCTGTTGTCTAGTGTCTACTTATCACCCTCTGAGTAAAAAAGCTGCCCTTCAGGTAAGTGTTACGTCACCTATCCATGTTCCCCAAAAAAGCTGCCTGACTTGTTGAGTTACTCCAGCACTTTGTATCGTTTTGTAGATCACGCATTCACATTAGTTCATCTCCCTGCACGCCAGCGGCAAGTAAAACACCGCAATTAACCTACAAACTAATTTAATGAACTGCGTGGCGCAGCGGTAGAGATGCCGCCTTGCAGCTCTTACAGCGCCAGAGACCCGGGTTCGATCCCGACTACGGGCGCTGTCTGTACGGAGTTTGTACGTTCTCCCCGTGACCTGCGTGGGTTTTCTCCGAGATCTTCGGTTTCCTCCCACACTCCAAAGACGCACAGATTTATAGGTTAACTAGACCAAGTGCAGACCCGTTGGGTCTGCTCCCCCAATGGTGTGATCCCCCAACCCAATATTCCACCATGCACCCGTCTCCTCCAACGGAACTGAAGCCGTCCCCAAATGTAAGATTCCAGCACTCCCCTGCCTCCCTCAGCAGTGGATTAAAAAAAAAATTCCAATTGCACCTCCCCTGCCTGCTGCAGCAGTGAAAAGTTCAGAGTGTTCCTGTCTTGCAACTTTGTTTTGAAGTGTGTTGGAAGCTGATAGGAAGGAGCAGCCGTCAACGAATCAAAAGGCAGAAAGGCAGCCGGACGGACGGATGGCAGGCGGCAGCCACAGACTTTTATATAATAGATAGATTGGCTTGGTGTAAATGTAACAAATTGTCCCTAGGGCGGTGTTAATGTGCGGGGATCGCTGGTCGGCGCGGACTCAGTGGGCCGAAGGGCCTGTTTCCACTTTGTATCTCTAACCTAAACTAAACTGGGCTGAATTGAGCTAATCGAAAGATACAGCGTGGAAACAGGCCGTTCGGCCCACTGAGTCGGTGCCGACCCAGCGCTCTACATCAATGATACCCCCACCTTCTCATCCACTCCCTGGCCAATTAACCTCCAAAACCCGCAGGTCTTGTGGGAATGTGGGTGGAAACCCGGGCACCCGGGGGAAAACCCACCAGGTCACGGGGAGAACGTGCAAACTCCGCACGCGCAGACAGCTCCGGATGCCGGGATCGAACCCGGGTCTCCGGCGCTGTGTGGCTGCCGGCGGCTCTACCCGCTGTGCCACCGCGCCCCCCCTTGCACGATATCGACAACTGCAAGTCCAAAGTTGCCCGCGTGGTTCTGAACCCCCTCCGCCACTGGATGCCCAGATAGTTATGCAACGTTAGAGGCACTAAAGGACCTGGCGAGCGTTTTTAAAAACCCATTATTGCTTGCAACATCTATTGCGAGATTTGTCCTGACCTGTAATTTAATGTCTTTATAAAATATGTATAATGTTATAAATATTTGATTTGAAAAGTACAAGACGTGTTTTTTTTGCCAGAAAAAGTTTATGTTGCATTTCTGGAGCAGGGTCAGCTCCGGAGAATAAAGATTCGCTTGGTAGTTTAGAAAGCCCAGTGTGATGGCTCAGCGCGAATTCTGCAGGCCTTCACATTAGGGAATTTAAATCCTTCTTTCCCCATTTAGCAAAGCTCAATTGAAAGCCACAAGGTGAACGAATAAATGGAAGCACACTGCGTTTCTCCGGCAAACGTTGCTGCCTCACGGCGCCAGAGACCCGGGTTTGATCCCGACTACGGGTGCTGTCTGTACGGAGTTTGCACGTTCTCCACGCGACCTGCGTGGGTTTTCTCCGGGCGCTCCAGTTCCCTCCCACACTCCAAAGACGTGCAGGTTTGTAGGTTAACTGGCTTGGGCTAATTGTAAATTATCCCCGGTGTGTGTAGGATTAAGGGCCTGTTGGGGGATCTTATAGAAACGTACAAAATTCTTAAGGGGTTGGACAGGCTAGATGCAGGAAGATTGTTCCCGATGTTGGGGAAGTCCAGGACAAGGGGTCACACAGTTTAAGGATAAGGGGGAAATCTTTTCGGACCGAGATGAGAAAAACATTTTTCACACAGAGAGTGGTGAATCTGTGGAACTCTCTGCCACAGAAGGTAACCATATAACCATATAACAATTACAGCACGGAAACAGGCCATCTCGGCCCTACAAGTCCGTGCCGAACAACAAGGTAGTTGAGGCCACACAGTTCATTGGCTATATTTAAGAGGGAGTTAGATGTGGCCCTTGTAGCTAAAGGGATCAGGGGGTATGGAGAGAAGGCAGGTACGGGATACTGAGTTGGATGATCAGCCATGATCATATTGAATGGCGGTGCAGGCTCGAAGGGCCGAATGGCCTACTCCTGCACCTATTGTCTATGTTTCCATGTCCAACTAGGGCGCCATTTACGCAACCTCCAAAAACGCCGTCGTCGTGTTGTGACGCACGGGTAGTGCGGGACGGGCGCACGGAGAGAGCGTGGAGTTGCGGGCGGTATCGTGCCGCACGAAATCCTCGCCCGCCACCTGCGTGACGTATCTCGTACGCACGATGGCGCATTGGCGTCGCACGCTGGCGTCCCGACGTATCGCGTGGTGCGTGGTGACGCATGGTTTACGTCACCGTGCGTAGCCATGCGCCGCTGCATGCCGCAGGGTATTCTAATGATGTCACGGCGTACCAGACGGTATATTGTCGCGTGATTTGCGCGCGGCGTCGGGCGTAACGGCGCGTCGACCTATTTTACATCTTTGGCGTTTGCGGGAAACTGGAGCGCCCCCGAGCAAATACCAGACGGTCACGGGGAATGTATCAGACCATCGCACAGACCAGCCTCCCTTCCATTGACTCCATCTACACCTCACGCTGCCTCGGCAAGGCCAGCAGCATCATCAAGGACCAGTCGCACCCCAGGCCATTCCCTCTTCTCCCCTCTCCCCTCGGGCATGAGGTACAGAAGTGTGAAAATGCACACACACCTCCAGATTCAGGGACAGTTTCTTCCCAGCTGTAATCATCCTACCACAACCTGAACAACTGTCTACCTCATCGGAGACTCTTGGACTATCTTTGAACGGACATTCCCGGCTTGACCTTGTGCTAAACGTTTGGCCCGTATCATGTATCAGTACAGGGCTCAATTGTAATCATGTATTGTCTTTCCGCTGACTGGTTAGCACGCAACAGAAAAGCTTTTCACTGTACCTCGGTACACGTGACAATAAACTACAATGAGTTTGATCTCGGTCCAGACAACATCTATAGCCAGGATCGAACCCGGCTGTCGATCGCTGTAAGGCAGCAACTCTACCGCTGCGCATCTGGGCCACCCTTTAAGTTTGTGTCGCCTTGTCATAGAAACAAAGAAACATAGAAAATAGGTGCAGGAGGAGGCCGTTCGGCCCTTCGAGCCAGCACTGCCATTCTATACGATAGAAACATAGAAACATAGAAAATAGGTGCAGGAGGAGGCCATTCGGCCCTTCGAGCCAGCACCGCCATTCATTGTGATCATGGCTGATCGTCCCCAATC
Source organism: Leucoraja erinaceus (assembly GCF_028641065.1). Classification (NCBI taxonomy): domain Eukaryota; kingdom Metazoa; phylum Chordata; class Chondrichthyes; order Rajiformes; family Rajidae; genus Leucoraja; species Leucoraja erinaceus. Next base: position 78,307,668 of record NC_073383.1, on the reverse strand, counting down.
AATAACCCGTGCCTGCCTTCTCCCCATATCCCTCGACTCCACTAGCCCCTAGAGCTCGATCTAACTCTCTTCATTAAACTGAATTGGACATTTTGAAAGCTTTTAAGATAATAAGACCATAAATGATAGGAGTAGAATAAGGCCATTCGGCCCATCAAGTCTACTCCGCCATTCAATCAATAGACAATAGGTGCAGGAGTAGGCCATTCGGCCCTTCGAGCCAGCACCGCCATTCAATCATGGCTGATCTATCTCTCCCTCCTAACCCCATTCTCCTGCCTTTTCCCCAGAACCGCAGGCACCCGTACTGAAAATGATCAAATGTTGTTCCATTTAGTGTCTCGTGGCAGAGTGTTGTGTGTTGTCCAGTCAGCAAAAAAACAATACATGATTATGATCGAGGCAGTATAGATACATGATAAGGGACTAGCGTTCTGTGCAAGGTAGAGCCAGCAAAGTCTGATCAAGGACATAGAAACAAAGAAAACAGGTGCAGGACCAGCCCCTAGAGCTCCATCTAACTCTCTCTTAAATCCATCCAGTGACTTGGCCTCCACTGCCCTCTGTGGCAGGGAATTCCATAAATTCACAACTCTCTGGGTGAAAAAGTTTTTTTCTCACCTCAGTCTTAAATGACCTCCCCTTTATTCTAAGACTGTGGGGCCCCTGGTTCTGGACTCGCCCAACATTGAGAACATTTTTCCTGCATCTAGTTTGTCCAGTCCTTATATAATTTTATATATTTCTATAAGATCCGTCCCCTCATCCTTCTAAACTCAAGTGAATACAAGCCTAGTCTTTTCGCCTTGTCCTATTCTTGTCCGTCTATCTGCATCAATCCTCCATGAGTTGTGGACGAGGAGAGGAGCAGTCGTCACAGCCTCAGAATTAAAGGATGTTCCTATAGATGAGGAGGAACCTCTTTAGTCAGAAGGTGGTGAGTCCGTGGAATTCATTGCCACAGAAGGCAATGGATATTTTTAAGGCAGTGATGGATAGATTCTTGATCAGTACGGGTGTCAGGGGTTATGGGGAGAAGGCAGGAGAATGGGGTTAGGAGGGAGGGATAGATCAGCCATGATTGAATGGCGGGGTAGACTTGATGGGCCGAATGGTCCAGCTCCGCTCCTAACACTAAAGACGAGTGTGATGGGCCTGTTTCCTAAAACATATAAGATTATTAAGGGTTTGGACACGCTAGAGGCAGGAAACATGTTCCCGATGTTGGGGGAGTCCGGAACCAGGGGCCACACAGTTTAAGAATAAGGGGTTAGCCATTTAGAACGGAGATGAGGAAACACTAGATTGAATGGCGGTGCAGGCTAGAAGGGCCGAATGGCCTACTCCTGCACCTATTCTCTGTGTTTCTATGTTTCCTCCCACCCTCCAAAGTCCTACGGGTTTGCAGGTTAATTGGCTTGTGTAAAATTGTCACAAGTGCTAGCGAAAAACCTTTTCACACCGAAAGTTGTGAGTCTGCGGAATTCTCTGCCTCAGAGGGCGGTGGAGGCAGGTTCTCTGGATACTTTCAAGAGAGAGCTAGATGGGGGTCTTAAAGATAGCGGGGTCAGGGGGATTTGGGGAGAAGGCAGGAACGGGGTACTGATTGTGGACGATCAGCCATGATCACATTGAATGGCGGTGCTGGCTCGAGGGGCCGAATGGCCTCCTCCTGCACCTATTGTCTATTGTCTATTGTGAATTCAAGAGCACACATGGGTCTGTGGCCTCCCATCTCTGGGCAAGTTGCCACTTGAGCACTTTGCCCTTGGATGGCAACTAATGAATGGTCTCTTGGAACTGTTGTAAGCACCATTGATTCCAGGCAATCCAAGCCAGTTCCTTTCATCAGCATGGCTTGGTTGAGCTGCTGAACGAGAACACTGCCTCTCATCTCAAAAGGTCTTGTCTGCCAAGTTCACTGGCGTTTAGAAGGATGAGGGGGATCTTATAGTAACATATAAAATTATAAAAGGACTGGACAAGCTAGATGCAGGAAAAATGTTTGGGCCAGTCCAGAACCAGGGGCCACACAGTCTCTCTACATCAACGTCGACATCTCTCGTTCGATGATCATACGTTTAGCAGTGATAGGAACAGAATTAGGCCATTCGGCCCATCAAGTCTACTCCGCCATTCAATCATGGCTGATCTATCTCTCCCCTCCTAACCCCTTTCTCCTGCCGTCTCGACAGATTCACCACCCTCTGATGAAGGAAATCCCTTCTCACCTCCTTTCCAAAGGAACGTCCTTCAATTCCAAGTGTACGGCCTCTGGTCCTAGACTCTCCCACTAGTGGAAACATCCTCCCCCTCTCCCCCGACTCTCAGTCTGACGAAGGATCCCTCTAGGCAAGAAAGACATTCTTGCCATAGAGGAAGTACGGAGGAGGTTCACCAGACTGATTCCTGGGATGTCAGGACTTTCATATGAAGAAAGACTGGATAGCCTCGGCTTGTACTCGCTAGAATTTAGAAGATTGAGGGGGGATCTTATAGAAACGCACAAAATTCTTAAGGGGTTGGACAGGCTAGATGCAGGAAGATTGTTGGGGAAGTCCAGAACAAGGGGTCACAGTTTAAGGATAAGGGGGAAATCTTTTAGGACTGAGATGAGAAAAACAATTTTCACACAGAGAGTGGTGAATCTGTGGAACTCTCTGCCACAGAAGGTAGTTGAGGCCAGTTAATTGGCTATATTTAAGAGGGAGTTAGATGTGGCCCTTGTGGCTAAAGGGATCAGGGGGTATGGAGAGAAGGCAGGTACAGGATACTGAGTAGGATGATCAGCCATGATCACATTGAATGGCGGTGCAGGCTCGAAGGGCCGAATGGCC
>NC_073383.1:78284831-78299831 GCF_028641065.1 Leucoraja erinaceus | reverse complement strand
TAACACATCTCTGAACACTAGAATCTATTTCAATCCCACACCTATCATTGTCCGATCTTAGGTAGACAAAAATGTTGGAGAAACTCAGCGGGTGCAGCAGCATCTATGGAGCGAAGGAAATAGGCGACGTTTCGGGCCGAAACCCTTCTTCAGATTGTCCAGTCTTAGTTTAGTTTAGCTTTTGAGAGATACAGGCCCTTCGGCCCATTGAGTGTGCCGGGCGATCAGCGACCCCCGCACGCTAATGGTATCCGACACGCACTGGGACAAAACCAATGCACCTGCAAACCTATACCTCCTTGGAGTGTGGGAGGAAACCAGAGATCCCTGAAAAAAACCCACACAGGTCACGGAGAGAACGTCCAAACTCCGTACAAACAAGCACCCGTAGTCAGGATCGAACCTGGGTCTCCGGTGCTGTAACTCCGAGGCAGCAACTCTACCGCTGCGCCCTTAAATCTCCCAAAATAACTCAACCACTGAAGAATTGAAAAGGTTGATTTTATATGCATCTGTAAAATCTCACCTCAGCCTCCTGCGCTCCAAGGAATTAAGTCCCAGCCTGCACAACCTCCCCCTGTCCCACTTAGACAACCTGAGCGGAAACCTCTGGAGACTTTGCGCCCCACCAAAGGTTTCCGTGCGGTTCCCGGAGGTTGCAGGTGGTTGCCGGAGGTTGCAGGTAGTGGAAGCAGGTAGGGAGACTGACAAAAACCTCCGGGAACCTCACGGAAACCTTGGGTGGGGCACAAAGTCTCCAGAGGTTTCCGTTCAGGTTTCCGTTCAGGTTTCCTAAGTGGGACAGGGGCATTAATTATATTTTCTGCACTCCTTCCATCTAAATGGCATCTTTTCTCTTGCTTTTTGGCTAAAACTGAACACAATACTCCAATTGCAGCCTCACCAATATCTTTGATAACTATATCATCAAGTTCCAACCTACGTACCCAAATTCCCTGACTGATTATCAATGTTTAGAAACATAGAAACATAGAAAATAGGTGCAGGAGTAGGCCATTCGGCCCTTCGAGCCTGCACCGCCATTCAATATGATCAAGGCTGATCATCCAACTCAGTATCCTGTACCTGCCTTCTCTCCATACCCCCTGATCCCTTTAGCCACAAGGGCCACATCTAACCCCCTCTTAAATATAGCCAATGAACTGTGGCCTCAACTACCTTCTGTGGCAGAGAATTTCACAGATTCACCACTCTCTGTGTGAAAAAAAAATTCTCATCTCGGTCCTAAAAGACCTTCCCCCTTATCCTTAAACTGTGACCCCTCTTTCTGGACTTCCCCAACATCGGGAACAATCTTCCTGCATCTAGCCTGTCCAAACCCCTTAAGAATTTTGTAAGTTTCTATAAGATCCCCCCCCCCCCCTCAATCTTCTAAATTCTAGCGAGTACAAGCCGAGTCTATCCAGTCTTTCTTCATACGAAAGTCCTGCCATCCCAGGAATCAGTCTGGTTTAATGTTTTATGTGTCATTCCTAACTGTCACTGTATGTCATGTTGTCACTTGCGGGCGGAGCACCAAGGCAAATTCCTTGTATGTGAAAACCTGGCCAATAAACTTATTTATTCATTCATTCATTCATCATAAAGGCCTGCATCCAAATGCCTCCTTCACTGCTTTAGTTATAGTTTTCAGTTTTAGTTTTAGAGATACAGCGCGGAAACACCGGGTCCGCCCCGACCAGCGATCCCCGCACATTAACACTATCCTACACCCACTAGGGACAACCTTTACATTTACCAAGCCAATGAACCTATAAACCTGCATGTCTTTGGAGTGAGTACTTTCAAGAAAGAGCTAGGTAGCGGAGTCAGGGGTATATGGGGAGAAGGCAGGAATGGGGTACTGATTGGGGATGATCAGCCATGATCACATTGAATGGCGGTGCTGGCTCGAAGGGTCGAATGGCCTACTCCTGCACCTATTGTCTATTGTGTGTGGGAGGAAACCGATGATCTCGGGGAAAACCCACGCAGGTCACGGGGAGAAACATAAAAACATAGAAACATAGAAAATAGGTGCAAGAGTAGGCCATTCGGCCCTTCGAGCCTGCACCGCCATTCAATATGATCATGGCTGATCATCCAACTCAGTATCCTGTACCTGCCTTCTCTCCATACCCCCTGATCCCTTTAGCCACAAGGGCCACATCCAACTCCCTCTTAAATATAGCCAATGAACTGGCCTCAACTACTTTCTGTGGCAGAGAATTCCACAGATTCACCACTCTCTGTGTAAAAAATGTTTTTCTCATCTCGGTCCTAAAAGACTTCTCCCTTATCCTTAAACTGTGACCCCTTGTTCTGGACTTCCCCAAAATCGGGAACAATATTCCTGCATCTAGCCTGACCAACCCCTTAAGAATTTTGTAACTTTCTATAAGATCCCCCCTCAATCTTGAGTAGTTGAGGCCACAGTTCATTGGCGATATTTAAGAGGTAGTTAGATGTGGCCCTTGTGGCTAAAGGGATCAGGGGGTATGGAGAGAAACATAGAAACATAGAAATTAGGTGCAGGAGTAGGCCTTTCGGCCCTTCGAGCCTGCACCGCCATTCAATATGATCATGGCTGATCATCCAACTCAGTATCTCGTACCTGCCTTCTCTCCATACCCCCTGATCCCCTTAGCCACAAGGGCCACATCCAACTCCCTCTTAAATATAGCCAATGAACTGGCCTCTACTACCCTCTGTGTGTGAAAAAAGTTCTTCTCATCTCGGTTTTAAAGGATTTCCCCAAGAAGGCAGGGATGGGATACTGAGTTGGATGATCAGCCATGATCATATTGAATGGCGGTGCAGGCTCGAAGGGCCGAATGGCCTCAACTCCTGCACCTATTGTCTATGTTTCTATGTCCATACCGTATGGACTTGAATCCACTGTTCCCTGTCTCCAGCTGACATAAATCACAGTGACATATGAACAAATGATATTTCACATCCTCCGATATTAAGTCACATCATTTGTGGCATTGTCTCATCAGCTAATAGCAATGGGAACCTGGGAGAACAAAAATAATCTATATAGTTCCATTTATAAACAATAATAGATATTTGGCAGTAAGTTTGGGCCTGTAATTGAATCTTGAAGTTTGTGCTAATGTTTAAATAGCCAGACAAGTTGAGTATTGCGGTCAATGATATCACTGGAAGTTCCCGATCAAATTACAGGCTTGGAGCTTCTGCCAAACATCTGTAGATCTACAGTGAGTGGAAGCCCCCCCCGCTGTGTATGTGTTGTACATCGATGAGATATGCTCAGTGTCCTTCCCCTTACCTTGTCCCCTTCTGTCCCGGATCCCAACTATCCCACCGCTCCGAGATCAGTCACCTATCTTAGAAACATAGAAACATGGAAAATAGGTGCAGGAGTAGGCCATTCGGCCCTTCGAGCCTGCACCGCCATTCAATATCATCATGGCTGATCATCCAACTCAGTATCCTGTACCTGCCTTCTCTCCATACCCCCTGATCAAGGACAGTTTCTTCCCAGCTGTTATCAGGCAACTGAACCATCCTCTCAACAACTAGAGAGTGGTCTTGAGATGCAAGATTCAAGAGAGTTTATTGTCATGTGTCCCAGATAGGACAATGAAATTCTTGCTTTGCTTCAGCACAACAGAACATAGTAGGCATGAATACAGAACAGATCAGCGTGTCCATATATCATTGAATATATAACATCTACCTCATTGGAGACCCTGAGACTATCTTTAATTAGACCTTACTGGACACCATCTGGCTCTAAACATTATACCCTTTAACCATATAACCATATAACAATTACAGCACGGAAACAGGCCATCTCGACCCTTCTAGTCCGTGCCGAACACGTATTCTCCCCTAGTCCCATATACCTGCGCTCAGACCATAACCTTCCATTCCCTTCCCGTCCATATAACTATACAATTTATTTTTAAATGATAAAAACGAACCTGCCTCCACCACCTTCACTGGAAGCTCGTTCCACACAGCTACCACTCTCTGAGTAAAGAAGTTCCCCCTCATGTTACCCCTAAACTTCTGTCCCTTAATTCTCAAGTCATGTCCCCTTGTTTGAATCTTCCCTACTCTCAGTGGGAAAAGCTTATCCACGTCAACTCTGTCTATCCCTCTCATCATTTTAAAGACCTCTATCAAATCCCCCCTTAACCTTCTGCGCTCCAAAGAATAAAGCCCAAACTTGTTCAACCTTTCTCCGTAACTTAGTTGCTGAAACCCAGGCAACATTCTAGTAAATCTCCTCTGTACTCTCTCTATATTGTTGACATCCTTCCTATAATTAGGCGACCAAAATTGTACACCATACTCCAAAATTGGCCTCACCAATGCCTTGTACAATTTTAACATTACATCCCAACTTCTATACTCAATGCTCTGATTTATAAAGGCCAGCACACCAAAAGCTTTCTTTACCACCCTATCTACATGAGATTCCACTTTATCCAGTATCTGTACATTGCAGACATAGAAACATAGAAAATAGGTGCAGGAGTAGGCCATTCGGCCCTTCGAGCCTGCACCGCCATTCAATATGATCATGGCTGATCATCCAACTCAGTATCCTGTACCTGCCTTCTCTCCATACCCCCTGATCCCTTTAGCCACTAGGGCCACATCTAACTCCCTCTTAAATATAGCCAATGAACTGGCCTCAACTACCTTCTGTGGCAGAGAATTCCACAGATTCACCACTCTCTGTGTGAAAAATGTTTTTATCATCTCGGTCCTAAAAGATTTCCCCCTTATCCTTGAACTGTGACCCCTTGTTCTGGACCTCCCCAACATTGGGAACAATCTTCCTGCATCTAGCCTGTCCAACCCCTTAAGAATTTTGTAATTTTCTATAAGATCCCCCCTCAATCTTCTAAATTCTAGTGAGTACAAGCCGAGTCTATCCAGTCTTTCTTCATATGAAAGTCCTGACATCCCAGGAATCAGTCTGGTGAACCTTCTCTGTACTCCCTCTATGGCAAGAATGTCTTTCCTCAGATTAGGAGGCCAAAACTGTACGCAATACTCCAGGTGTGGTCTCACCAAGACCCTGTACAACTGCAGTAGAACCTCCCTGCTCCTATACTCAAATCGATTGTACGGATCGATTGTAATCATGGCCCTTGTGGCTAAGGGGATCAGGGGGTACGGAGAGAAGGCAGGTACGGATACTGAGTTGGATGATCAGCCATGATCATATTGAATGGCGGTGCAGGCTCGAAGGGCCGAATGGCCTACTCCTGCACCTAATTTCTATGTTTCTATGTTCCTATGCATTGTCTTTCCGCTGACTGGATAGCACGCAACAAAAAAGCTTTTCACTGTACCTCGTTACACGAGGCAATAAACTAAACTGAACTAAGATGCTACTGGTTCTAGAAATCTGCAATAAAAATTAAAATTGCCAGTAAGAACCCTAGTGTTGCACATCACAGAAACAGGCCCTTCGGCCCAATTTGCACATGCTGACCAAAATGCTCCAGTTACACTAGTCCCACTTCCCCATATAACGTTGCCTATTTCCTTCGCCCCATAGATGCTGCTGCTCCCGCTGAGTTTCTCCAGCATTTTTGTCTACCTCCCACTTCCCCATATCCCTCCAAACCTTTCCTCTTTATCCATATAACCATATAACAATTACAGCACGGAAACAGGCCATCTCGACCCTTCTAGTCCGTGCCGAACACATATTCTCCCCTAGTCCCATATACCTGCGCTCAGACCATAACCTTCCATTCCCTTCCCGTCCATATAACTATCCAATTTATTTTTAAATGATAAAAACGAACCTGCCTCCACCACCTTCACTGGAAGCTCATTCCACACAGCCACCACTCTCTGAGTAAAGAAGTTCCCCATCATGTTACCCCTAAACTTCAGTCCCTTAATTCTCAAGTCATGTCCCCTTGTTTGAATCTTCCCTACTCTCAGTGGGAAAAGCTTATCCACGTCAACTCTGTCTATCCCTCTCATCATTTTAAAGACCTCTATCAAGTCCCCCCTTAACCTTCTGCGCTCCAAAGAATAAAGCCCTAACTTGTTCAACCTTTCTCTGTAACTTAGTTGCTGAAACCCAGGCAACATTCTAGTAAATCTCCTCTGTACTCTCTCTATTTTGTTGACATCCTTCCTATAATTAGGCGACCAGAATTGTACACCATACTGCAGAATTGGCCTCACCAATGCCTTGTACAATTTTAACATTACATCCCAACTTCTATACTCAGACGTTAATCTACCCTTACACGTTAATCCCTTTGTCATGTATCTGTACACTATAGACGGCTCGATTGTAATCATGTGTTTCCTTTCCACTGACTGGATAGCACGCAACAAATTGTCCGGGCATTTGGAGTCCTGTGAGCAATTTTGGGCCCTGTATCTGAGGGAAGGGTGTGCTGGCTCTGGAGAGGGTCCAGAGGTGGTCTACAAGAATGATCCCAGGAATGAGTGGGTTAACCTATGACGACACTGGGCCTGTACTCGTTCACATATGATGGGCGTTTGTAGGCACTGGGCCTGTACTCGTTCGAGTTTAGAAGAATGAGGGGTGGGGGGGGGACCTCATTGAAACGGACAGAATAGTGAAAGGCCTGGATGTGGAGAGGATGTTTCCACTAGTGGGAGAGTCTAGGACTAGAGGTCAATTAGAGGGCATTCTTTTAGGAAGGAGATGAGGAGAAATTTCTTTAGTCAGAGGGTGGTGAATCTGTGGAATTCTTTTCCCCAGAAGGCTGCGGAGGCCAAGTCAGTGGATATCTTTAATAATAATAATAATAATAATAATATTTATTGATAAAGCACTTTTAAACAAAATCACTTTGAACCAAAGTGCTTTACAGAGATTGATTAAACTAATTGAATAGATTAAATGTCAACAAATCCATACAAAATGAAAAAGAAAAAGAAAAAAGACACAGAACAGTACACTATAGAAATCTATAGACTTAAGACGGACATAGATAGATTCTTGATTAGTACGGGCGTCAGGGTTTTGGGAGAAGGTAGTTGAGGTAGTTCATAGGTAGTTGAGGCCACAGTTCATTGGCTATATTTAAGAGGGAGTTAGATGTGGCCCTTGTGTGGCTAAAGGGATCAGAGTAGGCAGGTACAGGATACTGAGTTGGATGATCAGCCATGGTCATATTGAATGGTGGGGCAGGCTCGAAGGGCCGAATGGCCTACTCCTGCACCTAATTTCTATGTTTCTATGCTTCAGGAGAATGGGGTTAGGAGGGAGAGATAGATCAGCCCCTGATTGAATGGCGGAGTGGACGTTGGGTCGAATGGCCTAATTCTACTCCTATGACCTTATGACCTTAAAGTTTTTCACTATACCGCACTATGCGTGACAACAAACTAATCTAAACTCCTCAACGAAGCATGCACCTGTCCAAATGTCTTTCAATGGTCCAAGTTTCCTGTATTTGGCCCATATCCCAATCCTCGGTTCATTCCCACACAGACCCATTGAATTATTTCCAACACTCAGCAACCACATCGATGCTACTTATTACGCGTCTAAGTTCTGTTTTTATTTCAGTTTTCCAGCATCTGCGGGGGAATTTTTTTTTTTTTTTTTTTTTTTTTTTTTGAAATTGAAATTTTCCAGACATTCTTTACAGTTTCCCACAGTCAGAGACGGGAAATTAAATGACGGGGCCCAGTGGTTTGATTATTTAGTTTTCAATTTCAGTAAAGGTCTCTCCGCCTCCCTTATCCTCTTTTCTCCTTCGAGATGCGCAGGAGCACGGTGGTGGCTGCAGCGGGTACAGCCACTGCCTCACAGCACACTGGGACCCCCCGGGTTCGATCCCACCCTTGGGTGCCGCCTCTGTGGAGTTTGCACGTGCTCTCCCTGCGGAGTTTGCCCGCTCCGCCTGGGTTTCCTCCGGGCGCTCCGGTTTCCTCCCACATCCTGAAGGTTTGTAGGTGTAATTTTGTTTAGTTTGGAGATACAGCACGGGAAACAGGCCATTCGGCCCACATTAGTGTTAATGTGCGCCGACTGTCCTATGCACGCAAGGGGCAATTTTTGTGCATTTACATCAGGGCTATAAACCTGTAAACCTGCACGTCTTATTAGTATACAAACTTACAAACTTAAAGCACAAGGCATTGGGGGTTCAGTATTGGGGGTTCAGTATTGATGTGGATAGAGAACTGGCTGGCAAACAGGAAGCAAAGAGTAGGAGTAAACGGGTCCTTTTCACAATGGCAGGCAGTGACTAGTGGGGTACCGCAAGGCTCAGTGCTGGGACCCCAGCTATTTACAATATATATTAATGATCTGGATGAGAGAATTGAAGGCAATATCTCCAAGTTTGCGGATGACACTAAGCTGGGGGGGCAGTGTTAGCTGTGAGGAGGATGCTAGGAGACTGCAAGGTGACTTGGATAGGCTGGGTGAGTGGGCAAATGTTTGGCAGATGCAGTATAATGTGGATAAATGTGAGGTTATCCATTTTGGTGGCAAAAACGGGAAAGCAGACTATTATCTAAATGGTGGCCAATTAGGAAAAGGGGAGATGCAACGAGACCTGGGTGTCATGGTACACCAGTCATTGAAAGTAGGCATGCAGGTGCAGCAGGCAGTAAAGAAAGCGAATGGTATGTTAGCTTTCATTGCAAAAGGATTTGAGTATAGGAGCAGGGAGGTTCTACTGCAGTTGTACAGGGCCTTGGTGAGACCACACCTGGAGTATTGCGTACAGTTTTGGTCTCCTAATCTGAGGAAATACATTTTTGCCGTAGAGGGAGTACAGAGAAGGTTCACCAGACTGATTCCTGGGATGTGAGGACTTTCATATGAAGAAAGACTGAATAGACTCGGCTTGTACTCGCTAGAATTTAGAAGATTGAGGGGGGATCTTATAGTAACTTACAAAATTCTTAAGGGGTTGGACAGGCTAGATGCAGGAAGATTGTTCCCGATGTCGGGGAAGTCCAGAACAAGGGGTCACACAGTTTAAGGATAAGGGGGAAATCTTTTAGGACCGAGATGAGAAAAACATTTTTTCACACAGAGAGTGGTGAATCTGTGGAATTCTCTGCCACAGAAGGTAGTTGAGGCCACAGTTCATTGGCTATATTTAAGAGGTAGTTAGATGTGGCCCTTGTGGTTAAAGGGATCAGGGGGTATGGAGAGAAGGCAGGTACAGGATACTGAGTTGGATGATCAGCCATGATCATATTGAATGACAGTGCAGGCTCGAAGGGCCGAATGGCCTACTCCTGCACCTGTTTTCTATGTGTCTATAGTCAGGATCGAACTTGGGTCTCTCGGCACTGTAAGTGCTGTAAGGCAGCAATTTTACCGCTGTGCCACCCTGCAAATTGGACTCTGTAAATTGAACCTAGTCTGTGGCTTAGAGATACAGCACGGACACAGGCCCTTCAGCCCATCGAGTCCGCACCGACCAGCGATCCCCGCACATTAACAAGACCATGCACACACGCACTAGGGAGAATTTTACATTTTTACACCAAGCCAATTAACCTACAAACCTGCAGGTGTTTGGAGAGTGGGAGAAAAGAGGAGATCTTGGAGTAAACCCACGCAGGTCACGGGGAGAACGTGCAAACTCCGTACAGGAAGTGGATGTAAACTAGTGTGAACGGGTGATCAGCATGGGCTTGATTGACAAAAGAATTGCCGGACAGCAGGACAGACAGATTCCCTGGAGAACATGGATAGGAGACGTTTCAGGTCAAGGCCCTTCTGAGAAACATAGAAACATAGAAAATGGGTGCAGGAGTAGGCCATTCGGCCCTTCGAGCCTGCACCGCCATTCAATATGACCATGACTGATTATCCAACTCAGTATCCTGTTCCTGCCTTCTCTCCATACCCCCTGATCCCTTTAGCCACAAGGGTCACATCTAACTCCCTCTTAAATATAGCCAATGAACTGTGGCCTCAACTACATTCTGTGGCAGAGAATTCCACAGATTCACCACTCTCTGTGTGAAAAATATTTTTCTCATCTCGGTCCTAAAAGATTTCCCCCTTATCCTTAAACTGTGACCCCTTGTTCTGGACTTCCCCAACATCGGGAACAATCATCCTGCATCTAGCCTGTCCAACCCCTTAAGAATTGTGTAAGTTTCTATAAGATCCCCCCACAATCTTCTAAATTCTAGCGAGTACAAGCCGAGTCTTTCTTCAGTCTTTCCGACTTGGAACGTCACCTTCCATGTTTTCCAGAGGTGATACCGGATCCGCTGAGTTACTCCAGCACTTTGTGTCTTTTTAAAAAAACTCAAAACCAACGATTGGTCTGCCCAGAAAGCAGCGGTGAAACACTATCCAACAATTTGATGACCATCGAACTCCCCTTGATCGGACTTTGCTGGCTCTACCTTGCACGGAACGCTAGTCCCTTATCATGTATCTATACTGCCTCGATCATAATCATGTATTGTTTTTTTGCTGACTGGACAACACATAACACTCTGCCACGAGACACTAAATGGAACAACATTTGATCAATTTCAGTACGGGTGCCTGCGGTTCTGGGGAGAAGGCAGGAGAATGGGGTTAGGAGGGAGAGATAGATCAGCCATGGTCATATTGAATGGCGGTGCTGGCTCGAAGGGCCGAATGGCCTACTCCTGCACCTATTGTCTATTGATTGAATGGCGGAGTAGACTTGATGGGCCGAATGGCCTTATTCTACTCCTATCATTTATGGTCTTATTATCTTAAAAGCTTTCAAAATGTCAAATTCAGTTTAATGAAGAGAGTTAGATAGAGCTCTAGGGGCTAGTGGAGTCGAGGGATATGGGGAGAAGGCAGGCACGGGTTATTGATAGGGGACGATCAGCCATGATCACAATGAATGGCGGTGCTGGTTCGAGGGGCCGAATGGCCTCCTCCTGCACCTACTTTCTATGTTTCTATGAACAGAGGTGTAATACTGAGATTCAACTAGGCCCTGTTCTGCCCGCTATTGGTGTATTGTGAGCTGTTTTGAGCCCTTGGTGCGACTTCGTAGAAACTTGCCGAATATAAGATCCCCCCTCAATCTTCTAAATTCTAGCGAGTACAAGCCGAATCTATCCAGTCTTTCTTCATATGAAAGTCCTGCCATCCCAGGGATCAGTCTGGTGAACCTTCTCTGTACTCCCAGACTGATTCCAATTGCTTATTCCTCCAATACTCCTCTCCTCTCAGCGGCTCGTAACAAACTAACTGCGGTGTAGGATTTTTCTAATCATTCTCCTCTTTTCATGCTGATTTCAAGTTGACGACCCTACCAAGAAGCCAATAACAAAATGGTTCCGTTATTGTCCTAGCTGCTGGAGATCTGGACTATTCCCCGGCCGACGTGAGTTCAATCCCCACTCGGGCAGCAAGGAAGTTTAAACAATAAGATCCGGAATTTAATCTAATGCGGCTTCAGCAACAGAGGGGGGATGAATCGCTGGGTTGTTTGGAGGGAAGCAAAACGGCACGTGGTCACTGAAGTCGTTCTGCAGCCTTTACCTGCTTTGGTCTAGTTTAATTTTAGCTTAGAGATACTGCGTGGAAACAGGCCCTTCGGCCCGTCGGGTCTACGCCGACCAACGGTCCCCGCACGCGAGCTCTACCCTACACACCGGGGACAATTTACAGAAGTTTAAGAACAAGGGGTCGGCCATTTAGAACGGAGACGAGGAAACACGTCTTCACACAGAGAGTGGTGAGTCTGTGGAATTCCCTGCCTCAGAGGGCGGTGGAGGCCGGTTCTCTGGATACTTTCAAGAGAGAGCTAGTTAGGGCTCTTAAAGATAGCGGAGTCAGGGAGAAGGCAGGAACGGGGTACTGATTGTTGATGATCAGCCATGATCACATTGAATGGCGGTGCTGGCTCGAAGGGCCGAATGGCCTACTCCTGCACCTATTGTCGATTTGACCCTCTCCAGAGCCGGTCCATCCTTCCTCAGAGATGGAGCCCACAACTGCGACACATGAATTTAGTTCATCTTTCTAAAGTTGCATCCTTTAGTTCTGAGGCTGTGCCCTCTGGTCCCAGACTCTCCCATTTACAGGAAACATCCTCTATCTATTCCATAGACATGTTGCAGAGATCAGTGGCAGGCCAGCATCTATAGTAATAGCCTATTGCAAGATGCCCTTGAAATCCTGGTGTACCCAAACTAACAGTACCCAACGTACCACTTCATCCACACAGCCCACAGCCCGAGAAGGTTTTTAATAGACTTGTGAGGGTCCTTTAGTTCCGCTAGAGGATACAGTGTTTTATAACAAAGGCTGCCATAGTACCCGACGCAGGATGTAATATATAATAGAACTGGAAGTCAGAGTGTAACTGAAATCCTGAACTAACGGACTGATATTCTTGAGTGAAATCTGAGCCAGTATGGATTTTTCTGTGAAGGACACAATGTTATGCGTGGCGAAAAACCTTTATGTAGAAACACATTCACAACACACAGAGGCACACAATGATACACATACATACGCACGGCAAGTACGTACACATTGACACATACACACACACACACACACAGACACAGACACAGACACAGACACAAACACACAGACACAGACATACACACACACACACATACACATACATGCGCACAAACACACACACGCATGCGCGCACATACACACATACGCACACACACACACACATGTGCATACACACGCACGCATGCGTGCACACACACATTCATGTGCACAAACACACACGCATGCGTGCACACACACAGATATACAGACCCATATTCACACACACACACACAGAGACATAAACATACACTCAGACACACACGCACACATAGAGAGATAAACATACCTCATACACACACACACACACACACACACACACACACACACACACACACACACACACACACACACACACACACACACACACACACACACACACACACACACACACACACAGACACACACACTCCCAGATACAGAGGAGCAGCACAGTGGTGCATGGGGCAGCGCGGTGGCACAGAGGTCGAGCTGCTGCCTTACAGCGCCAGAAACCCCGGCTCAATCCCGACCATGGGTGCCGTCTGTACGGAGTTTGCACGTTCCCTGGGAGCTCCAGTTT
Organism: Leucoraja erinaceus; assembly: GCF_028641065.1. Lineage (NCBI taxonomy): Eukaryota > Metazoa > Chordata > Chondrichthyes > Rajiformes > Rajidae > Leucoraja > Leucoraja erinaceus. The sequence goes on along the minus strand of NC_073383.1, from coordinate 78,286,740 downwards.
ACTCCCATATCCCAAAGACGTGCAGGTTTGTAGGTTAATTGGCTTCTGTAAATTGTCCCTAGTGCGTAGGGTAGAACTGGCGTATGGGGTGATCGCTGGTCGGCACGGACTCCGTGGATAGAAGGGCCCGTTTCCGCGCTGTATGGCTACACTGAACTACATTAAGATAAACCTTCACACATACACATTGATACACATATACAGTGTCTTCCATAATGTTTGGGACAAAGACCCATCATTTATTTATTTGCCTCTATACTCCACAATTTAAGGTTTGCAATTAAAAAAAAATCACATGTGGTTAAAGTGCACATTGTCAGATTTTATTAAAGGGTATTCTTTATCCACTTTGATTTCAAAATGTAGAAATTACAGCTGTGTTTATGCATAGTCCCCCCCATCTCAGCACCTAGTCTTTCCTCCAGTCTTTCCATCACCTTTGGAAACTTTTATTGCTGTTTATCAACATGAGGACCAAAGTTGTGCCAATGAAAGTCAAAGAAGCCAATATGAGACCGAGAAACAAGAATAAAACTGTTATAGAGACATCAGGCAAAACCTTAGGCTTACCAGAATCAACGGTTTGGAACATCATTAAGAAGAAAGAGAGCTCTGGTGAGCTTACTAATCACAAAGGGACTGGCAGCCAAGGTAAACCTCCACAGCTGGTGACAGAAGAATTCTCTCTATAAGAAAGATAAAATCCCCAAACACCTGTCCGACAGATCAGAAACACTCTTCAGGAGTCGGGTGTGGATTTGTCAATGACCACTGTCCGCAGAAGACTTCATGAACAGAAATACAGAGGCTACACTGCAAGATGCAAACCACTGGTTTGCCGCAAAAATAGGATGGCCGGGTTACAGTTTGCCAAGAAGTACTTAAAAGAGCAACCACAGTTCTGGAAAAAGTTCTTGTGGACAGATGGGACGAAGATTAACTTGTATCAGAGTGATGGCAAGAGCAAAGTATGGAGGAGAGAAGGAACTGCCCAAGATCCAAAGCATTCCACCTCATCTGTGAAACACGGTGGTGGGGGTGTTATGGCCTGGGCATGTATGGCTGCTGAAGGTACTGCCTCACTTATCTGCATTGATGATACAACTGCTGATGGTAGTAGCAGAATGAATTCTGAAGTGTAGAGACACATCCTATCTGCTCAAGATCAAACAAATGCCGCAAAACTCATTGGCCGGCTGTTCGTTCTACAGCAAGACAATGATCCCAAACATACTGCTAAAGCAACAAAGGAGTTTTTCAAAGCTAAAAAAATGGTCAATTCTTGAGTGGCCAAGTCAATCACCCGATCTGAACCCAATTGAGCATGCCTTTTATATGCTGAAGAGAAAACTGAAGGGGACTAGCCCCCAAAACAAGCATAAGCTAAAGATGGCTGCAATACAGGCCTGGCAGAGCATCACCGGAGAAGACACCCAGCAACTGGTGATGCCCATGAATCGCAGACTTCAAGCAGTCGTTGCATGCAAAGGATAGGCAACAAAATACTAAACATGACTACTTTCATTTACATGACATTGCTGTGTCCCAAACATTATGCTGCCCTGAAATGGGGGGGGAACTATGTATAAACACTGCTGTAATTTCTACACGGTGAAACCAAAATGTATAAAAATGGCCTTTATTAAAATCTGACAATGTGCACTTTAACCACATGTGATTTTTTTCTATTACAAATCTCAAATTGTGGAGTACAGAGGCAAAGAAATAAATGATGGGTCTTTGTCCCAAACATTATGGAGGGCACAGTATATACTGATATATGTGCAGTCACACACACAAACACACAGACAGAACACAGATACACCATCATATTCACATGATGCATATTATAGAGGCCAGAACAGTACAGGAACAGGCCCTTCAGCCCACAATGTCTGTGATGCTGTTA
>NC_073383.1:78264831-78272331 GCF_028641065.1 Leucoraja erinaceus | reverse complement strand
AGAGATTCACCACTCTCTGTGTGAAAAAAGTTCTTCTCATCTCGGTTTTAAAGGATTTCCCCCTTATCCTTAAGCTGTGACCCCTTGTCCTGGACTTCCCCAACATCGGGAACAATCTTCCTGCATCTGTGGCAATATATTCCACAGATTCACCACCCTCGGACTAAATTAATTCCTCTTCATCTCCTTCCTAAAGGAACGCCCTCTAATTCTGCGTCTGTGACCTCGGGTCCTAGACTCCCTCACCAGCTGAAGCATCCTCCCCACAACCACTCTGTCCAGACTTGCTGGGCCAACGGGCCTGCTTCCACGTTGCATCTCGAAACTAACAAGTTCACTGGATTACGAAGCAATGAAGGGGACTGGGCAAACTTGGATTCTTTTCTCTCTCGAGTGTCAGATGCTAAGAGCTAAGAGCTAAAGGGCCGGTCCCACCAGCATGCGACTGCATGCGGCAAGCGCGACCAAACCGGAAGCGGGGGCCGCGCGGGGTCGAGTGATCCCGTACGAGTTGGCGTGAAGTTCGAGCGAAGGCGTACGGCGTCGAGACGCTGCGTACGGCCTCAATGCCGCTGCGGGCCGGCAGGCCGTTCCCGCACGGAATATTTGAACACGGTCAGTTTTTTCGGAGCCCCGCGCGATGTCGGGACCAGCTCCGCACAACTCCATACGGCTCCGGCGATCGAAGTGGGGCCGGCCCCGCGAGGCGGTACGGCTTAAACGACCACGTTAGGTCGCGCTTGCCGCATGCAGTCGCATGCTGGTGGGGACAGGCCCTTTAGTCAGGGTTGAGATTGCTTTAGCTATTGTCAGGTGTACCAAGGTATCAAGTCAGCAGAAAGGCAATACATGATCACAATCGAGCCGTTTCCCCCAGAGGTTATGAAGAAAGACTGGATAGACTTGGTTTATACTCTCTAGAATTTAGAAGATTGAGAGGGGATCTTATAGAAACTTACAAAATTCTTAAGGGGTTGGACAGGCTAGATGCAGGAAGATTGTTCCCGATGTTGGGGAAGTCCAGGACAAGGGGTCACAGCTTAAGGATAAAGGGGAAATCCTTTAAAACCGAGATGAGAAGAACTTTTTTCACACAGAGCGTGGTGAATCTCTGGAACTCTCTGCCACAGAGGGTAGTTGAGGCCAGTTCATTGGCTATATTTAAGAGGGAGTTAGATGTGGCCCTTGTGGCTAAGGGGATCAGGGGGTATGGAGAGAAGGCAGGTACGGGATACTGAGTTAGATGATCAGCCATGATCATATTGAATGGCGGTGCAGGCTCGAAGGGCCGAATGGCCTACTCCTGCCCCTAATTTCTATGTTTCTATGTTTCTAGGTTTGTCCTGAGGGTGGAAATGTCAAAGACACGAGGGCCTAACGTTAAGATCGAAGGGGGGGAAGTGTAAAGCCCCTGGTCCCACTTTCCCAAGTTTAACTCACAAATTCTCCCGATTTTTCCCCTCGATTCAAACTCATTACGGTAATAGCCAGCTGTAGGTACTCGGGGTTATTTGTTTTTAACTCGTGGCCATTTGTCAAACATGTTGAAAAAACGTCCCGACTTACCTGATTGCCCCGAGTACCCACGGCTGGCATTACGAGCCACTCTACGAAATATCTACGGACTCGCTTACGGACATTCTCCGAGTTTGAAGCAAGGGGAAAACTCGGGAGAGTTCGTGAGAACTTGGGAAAGTGGGACAGGGCCCACTTTTAGTTTGGTTCCGTTTAGAAGTACAGTGCGGAAACAGGCCCTTCGGCCCGTCGAGTCCGCGCCGACCAGCGATCCCTGCACACTCACACTATCCGACACGCACTGGGGCCAATTTACACTGACACCAAAGCCAGTTAATCTACAAACCTGCACGTCTTTGGAGCGTTGTGAGTAAACCGGAGATCCCGGGTCACGGGGAGAACGTACCCGTGGTCAGGATCGAACTCAGAACAAGGGGTCACAGTTTAAGGATAAAGGGGGAAATCTTTTAGGACCGAGATGAGAAAAGCATTTTTTCCCCACACAGAGAGTGGTGAATCTGTGGAATTCTCTGCCACAGAAGGTAGTTGAGGCCACAGTTCATTGGCTATATTTAAGAGGGAGTTAGATGTGGCCTTTGTGGCTAAAGGGATCAGGGGGTACGGAGAGAAGGCAGGTACAGGATACTGAATTGGATGATCATATTGAATGGCGGTGCAGGCTCGAAGGGCCGAATGGCCTCTACTCCTGCACCTACTTTCTATGTTTCTATGATCCTATCTCTGGCGCTGAGAGGCAGCAACTCTACCACTGCACCACGCATGTTTTGATGCACAGAGAGTGGTGGATGCCAGGGGAAATAATGGAGGCAGTGTCTGACATAGTGGTGGTTTAGAGGTGTCTAGATAGGCACGTGAATAGGAGCAGAATGGCTGGAAATGGATCACGTGCAGGCAGATGGGATTTGTTAAACCTGGTGTCATGGTCAGTACTGACATGATGGGCTGAATGGCCTGTTCCTGTGCTTCGCTGCCCTGTGTTCAATGTTAACAAGTCCTTCCTCATCTTCTCGCCTTTGCTCCTTTTGACCGATTCTGCTCATCTGTGGCATCTGGCCACTGTGCCCCCTAACACTAGCAACACTTGGATCCTGTTCACTCTACTATACGAGGTTTAAATTGGATAGTTATATGGATGGGAAGGGAATGGAGGGTTATGGTCTGAGCGCAGGTATATGGGACTAGGGGAGATTATGTGTTTGGCACGGACTAGAAGGGTCGAGATGGCCTGTTTCCGTGCTGTAATTGTTATATGGTTATATGGTTATATGGTCCCTGGTGGAGGTCAGGGTGCGATTCTCGTTTCGCGATTTAAAACGGCAGTACGTGCAAGAGGTCCCAGGTTCAAATCCCGGAGGAGCCTCACGTTTAGGGGCGGCTCTGTGGCGCAGCGGTAGAGTTGCTGCCTCACAGCGCCGGAGACCCGGGATCAATCCTGTCTACAGGTGCTGCCTGTACGGAGTTTGTACGTGCTCCCTAGTGGGTTTTCTCCAGGTGCTCCGGTTTCCTCCCAAATTCCAAAAGACATGCAGGTTCATAGGTAAATTGGCATCTGTCAATTGTAAATTGTCCCTAGTGTGTGTGTAGGATAGTTCTAGCAGGGTACGAGATGATCGCTGGTCGGCGCGGACTCGGTGGGCCGAAGGTCCTGTTTCCACGCTGTATCTCTAAACCAAATGGAAACATTTGGCAATACTAAATATTGTTACTAACATTTGTTCACCTTTCCACGCCTTATAGAAGAATCAACTTAGCCATGTACTGATGGGTCCGATCCATGTCTGAAGGGAGGTCTCGGAATAAGGGGTGAGCCATTTAGAACGGAGACGTGGAAACACTTCTTCACACAGAGAGTAGACAAAAATGCTGGAGAAACTCAGCGGGTGCAGCAGCATCTATGGAGCGAAGGAAATAGGCAACGTTTCGGGCCGAAACCCTTTCACACAGAGAGTTGTGAGTCTATGGAATTCTCTAGGGCGGTGGAGGCCGGTTCTCTGGATACTTTCAAGAGAGAGCTAGATAGGGCTCGTAAGGATATTATCTGAATGGTGGCCGATTAGGAAAGGGGGAGATGCAACGAGACCTGGGTGTCATGGTACACCAGTCATTAAAAGTAGGCATGCAGGTGCAGCAGGCAGTGAAGAAGGCGAATGGTATGTTAGCATTCATATCAAAAGGATTTGAGTATAGGAGCAGGGAGGTTCTACTGCAGTGGTACAGGGTCTTGGTGAGACCACACCTGGAGTATTGCGTACAGTTTTGGTCTCCTAATCTGAGGAAAGACATTCTTGCCATAGAGGGAGTATAGAGAAGGTTCACCAGACTGATTCCTGGGATGTCAGGACTTTCATATGAAGAAAGACTGGATAGACTTGGTTTGTACTCGCTAGAATTTAGAAAATTGAGGGGGGATCTTATAGAAACTTACAAAATTCTTAAGGGGTTGGACAGGCTAGATGCAGGAAGATTGTTCCCGATGTTGGGGAAGGCCAGAACAAGGGGTCGCAGTTTAAGGATAAGGGGGAAATGGCCTACTCCTGCACCTATTTTCTTTGTTTCTATGTCCGAGATGAGGAAAACATTTTTCACACAGAGAGTGGTGAATCTGTGGAATTCTCTGCCGCAGAAGGTAGTTGAGGCCAGTTCATTGGCTATAGTTAAGAGGGGGTTAGATGTGGCCCTTGTGGCTAAAGGGATCAGGGGGTATGGAGAGAAGGCAGGTACAGGATACTGAGTTGGATGATCAGCCATGATCATTTTGAATGGCGGTGCAGGCTCAAAGGGCCGAATGTCCTACTCCTGCACCTATTTTCTATGGTTCTATGTTTTCTATAGCGGTGTCAGGGGATATGGGGAGAAAGCAGGAACGGGGTACTGATTGGGGATGATCAGCCATGATCACATTGAATGGCGGTGCTGGCTCGAAGGGCCGAATGGCCTGCTGGTGAGTCTATTTTCTATTGTCTATTGGCCCGAAACGTCACCTATTCCTTTTCTCCAGAGATGCTGCCTGACCCGCAGAGTTGCTCCAGCACTTTGTGTCTATCTTCCCCATGTACTAGATGCCCATCCATCTCGGGGTCAGACTGGTAAATCTCCTCTGTCATCTCTCCAAGGCCTTGACCCCATGCAGTGCCTTGAGTTAGTCTCAACATTGGCGATGAATGTCTAACTAGTGTTTAGCTTGTGTTTGTAACCTTGTTGTTTTTGTACTCCAGGCAGAACATTTTGAAAGCCAAGGATCTTCAGTGCACATTTGTGAATCTGTGACCGAGCCTCTTTGATTCTGCACGGCCTTAGAAATGTAGATGGGCTGCACTGTGGCATGAGGGCAGAGCTACTGCCTGGGTTCGATCCTGACTACAGGTGCTTGCCTGTACCGAGTTTGTGCGTTCTCCCCGTGACCTGCGTGCATTTCACTTGCGCACACGCACACACACGCACACACCCACACACGCACACACGCACACACACACACACATAGAGACACACACACACACACACACACCCACACACGCACACACACACACACACATAGAGACACACATGTGCACACACACACACACACACACACACACACACACACACACACACACACACACACGCAGATATACAGACCCATATTCACACACACACACACATAGAGACACATACACACACACACACACACACACACACACACACACAGACATAAACACACACACACACAGAGACACACACACACACACAGACACACACACACACACACACACACACACACACACACACACACACACACACACACACACACACACACACACACACACACACACACACACACACACACACACACACACACACACACACACACACACACACACACACACACACACACACACACACACACACACACACACACACACACACACACACACACACACAAACATACACTCAGACACACACACACACACACACACACACACACACACACACCAAAGATCCAGACCCGGAATCAGGTTCTTGGTTCTTGGTTTCCTGGTCCTCCAAAATATTCCAAATGGAATTTAAACTGGAGGTGGTGGAGGGAGGACTTAAGCCAGAAGGGGTTTTTGGGAAGAAAGGGCTACTTTATTGGGTAACTATGGTAGGGTGGAGACTATTCCATGCTTTAATTGTGCGGGGGAAGAACCAATTGCTGTACACATCTGACCTGGTAGCTGGAATCTCAAATTGGATCGAATGTGCCCTCGTCTGCTCCTGTGTTCAGCAAGATATCGCAGAGAGTTGTGGAGAGCAGCCCAGACCAGCACACACAAGCCGACCTCCCTCCCATCGTCCCCATCTGCACTTCACGCTGCCTCGGCAAGGCCAGCAGCATCATCGCGGGCCAGTCTCACTTCCCTGCCACAGAGGGCAGTGGAGGCCAAGTCACTGGATGGATTTAAGAGAGAGTTAGATAGAGCTCTAGGGGCTAGTGGAGTCAAGGGATATGGGGAGAAGGTAGGCACGGGTTATTGATAGGGGACGATCAGCCATGATGACAATGAATGGCGGTGGCAGGCTTGAAGGGCCGAATGGCCTCCTCCTGCACCTATTTTCTATGTTTCTATGTTTCTAACACATGATTACAATCAAGCCATCCACAGTGTAAAGGGAGTAACGTTTAGCGCAAGATGAAGTCCAGTAAAGTCCGCTTAAAGATAGTCCGAGGTTCTGCAATGATAGCTCAGGGCCGCTGTCTAGTTGGTGGAACTGTAGGGTGGTTCAGTTGCCTGATAACAGCCGGGATGAAACTGTCCCCGAATCTGGAGGTGTGTGCGTTCGTTCTCAAACTTCTGTACCTCTTGCCCGATGGGAGAGGGGGAGATGAGGGAGTGGCTGGGGGTGAGACTGGTCCTTGATGATGCTGCTGGCCTTGCCGAGGAGATGGAGTCAACGGAAGGGAGGTCGGTCTGAGCGATGGTCTGGGCTGTGTCCTCAGCTCAATGCCGTCCCTTGTGGCCTGGGATGGGGCCGTTCCCACACCGTTAGCCGTGATGAATCCCGATAATACGCTTTCCGCAGCGCATCTGTAGAAGTTGGTGAGAGTTGTCGGTCTTCTTAGGCTTTTTTATGCCCCTGTCCCACCTGAACGGAAACCTCTGGAGACTTTGCGCCCCACCCAAGGGTTCCGTGCGGTTCCCGGAGGTTGCAGGTGGTTGCCGGAGGTTGCAGGTAGTGGAAGCAGGTAGGGGAGACTGACAAAAACCTCCGGGAACCGCACGGAAACCTTGGGGTGGGGCGCAAAGTCTCCAGAGGTTTCCTAAGTGGGACAGGGGCATAAGGAAGTGGTGCCGTTGCTATGCTTTCTTGATCATTGCTTCAATATGGGTGGTCGGGGACAAGTTGCAAGTGATATTCATTCCTAGTAACTTGAACAGTTGAACCACCATCACCTCCAACGCCTTCAATGTACACCGGGATATGTGTAACGTTTTGCTTCATGTACTGCAAGAGTCTAGGACCATCTAGGCCATAGCCTCAGAATAAAAGGACGTCTCTTTAGAATGGAGATGAGGAGGAATTTTGTTTAAGAAGGAACTGCAGATGCTGGAAAAATCGAAGGTAGACAAAATATGCTGGAGAAACTCAGCGGGTGAGGCAGCATCTATGGAGCGAAGAAAATAGGTGACGTTTCGGGTCGAGACCCTTCTTCAGGCTGATGTGGGGGTGGGGCGGGATGAAGAGAGGAAGAGGCGGAGACAGTGGGCTGTGGGAGAGTTGGGAAGGGGAGGGGAAGGAGGGAGAAAGCAGGGACTACCTGAAATTGGAGAAGTCAATGTTCATACCGCTGGGGTGTAAACTGCCCAAGCAAAATATGAGGCGCTGCTCCTCCAATTTGCGGTGGGTCAGAGGGTGGTGAATCTGTGGAAATAATTGCCACAGATAACTGTGGAGGCCAAGTGAATGGGTATGTTTGAAGCGGAGATTGACATCTGCAGTCCTTCC